>NC_044502.1:43238754-43371254 GCF_902362185.1 Chanos chanos
AAAGAAAAATGTGGCATGAATTAAGTTTAATGTCGGGAATGCTATGCATGATATTACCATTGCTTACAAATGATTAAACATAAACAGTAACCCACTCAAATGTCAGTCCTGTTGTTAAGTATGTAGATAATGGTCCTCTGCAACTTCTATAAATTTTCAGATGACTTCTTTTATTTATCAACTGGATGTGAAAACTATATCCATTAAAAAACCCCAGATAAGTTTGTGCTAAAATACGACTTTTGGATAACAATATTATTATTGTTGCACGGCATTGATTTACTTTATGATGCATTTAGTGTTGTATTACATCTAAGCCAATACAATCAGAAAACATTAAAGTCATCTTAGTAATGTAGCTTGAATATTTTCATACTATATTTTTCTTTTCATGTCAATTATTTATATCTACATTCTTAGTATAACTCATTTATAAAACAGTGGGAAAGATCGTTTAGATAGCATAATGCTGAGCTGGCTCATTCGTAAATTGCTTTCATAACGGTAACTGTTTAATCTCTTTTGAAGATACCATCGAACTCTGACAAGCTGAAGGAAAGCTGTTAAACAGTATAGCTGTCCCAACCAATCAGCCGCATCTGTCTTTTCCCCAGCACGGACAGCAAATGTACATCCACAAATGAAATACAGTAATCAACCTGTTCCTAGCTGGTGATGAGATGGAGCATATCTTCATTTATATTTCATTTGCCACGCCAAATTTCTGCATCTGGCTCATTTTACACTGTAAAAAGGAGAGGATTCAGAGCAGAGACACACCGCACCATTCAGGATGAGTTTGAATTCCAATTACCCACTCGGAAATGCTTTCATCGCTTTCAAAGAGACACTTTTCACACTTTTTTTCTTGGGGGTGGGCGGTTGGGGGGTTGGGGGGGGGGGGGGGGGGGTGGGGGGTATTGACGACGACTCTGATTCTGGTTTGCTGCCGTGTAATTGGCTGGTGCGAATGTGTGAATATGATATACTTCTTATTGGCTATATAATTGGATGTCTTGACTATAGCCTTTTGTCCTCCAGACTACAATGCTCCAATCAATTAACTAAAGTGGATCAATCACCTGCTGATATATTTATTTTTATTGTTTATTATTTTTAATTAAATTCATTAAAAAAAAATAGAAATAATAATTTAATTAATTCTTGTTATTTGGCATAACATAAACTAGTCAATGTCAACACATTTGAGTAAAGGTTATAGTTTCTTTTGTATGTGTTAGTTGAAATCAAGAGATATCCCTTTTTTCCCCAAAATTTCAGGTACATTGTGTTATTTTCAGGTGCTAGCTGGATAGCTTTAAATTCTTGGCTTGAGACAGTCTAAGGTTGATGAGCCATGATAGGTAAGCCTCACTGTATAAGACATGTTATTAAAGTCATGCTAAATTAGATTGCGTTGCCATGCAAACAGTGAAAGTATTGTTTCTGTTAAGATGATTCAGTGTTTGCTATCATCTGACTGCAGTTCTTCACTATCTACCACAGATTCATACTGTTAAAAAATTCAACTGTTCTGTTATCATTATATCACCCCCACCAAAGCCACAAAGTGATTCCACATGTGTGAGATTATTTGATTTAATCATTTTTAGCTGCTATTTCTTGACAACATGAGGAAAAGACCATAATTAAAACCTGGATGGATTATTTCATACATTTTTGATGTGCAATTTTTTTAAATAGAATGTGAATAATGTTTGTAATTTCTTAGAATAAGCATTAAAAGAATTTAGAGAAAAAATCATTTTGTCGAAATTGCTCCTATATACGTACGATTAGACATCAGGGAATTTTTAAACTGAACTTTTATATATTTCTATACCAGCCATGCTTAGGTCTGTCAAAGAGCTCGCTTTTCTGATTCTCTAGAGTGTTGCATAAACATCTTTTAAAATCCTGGGTTAGCCCAGTCACCCACCACTTTTGCGACAGTGTCTTTTGATCTCTTTTGACTATTGAAAAGGTGATTGTTGGGAAACCTTTCTTTCTTTCTTTCTTTCTTTCTTTCTTTCTTTCTTTCTTTCTTTCTTTCTTTCACGTATTCTGGTCTTAATTCTTATGTATCCAGGCCAGCGCTGACCCTTACGTCAGAGAAGTTTAATCATAATGCATTTGGGGAGAAAAAAAGTCAATTTGCTCTCATATCCCCAGGACTCTGAGGAAGGTCTGATCAGACTCCCAGCCAACCCTGACAGCTCTGGTCGTTTCTGTCTAATGATTCTGGAGCTAAGCTCAAAAGCCCTAATGGAGAGCCTACAAAAGAGCCACCCATCAAGAGAGAAACCTGCCCAGAATCTGACAATCAAGACTCCTCTAAAGAGACCCTTAAAATAAATGAGGAGAAGGATATGCAGTATGGAGGCTGATGACAAGCAGACAGGTGAAGGGTCCAGGGGGAAGAATTACAGAATCAAAAATGCCAAAATAAAAGAAACACTTCAGTGGATGAAGGATATGAAAAATATTGAAAGCGGACGCTTGTGCACAGGTGTGGACGTGGGCTTAATTAAGCAGTTAACATGCTTAGCGGGTGCCCAGATGCCTCTTTTGTTTGAATGGCTAGAGGAAGAGATCTCAGGGACTTTGCTTTTGGGAAAGCTTTGGCAGGAGTTTCAGTGACAAAGACTGTCCAATTGCCAATGGACCACGAGAAACAGAGGCTAAGACACGGAAGTCTCAGTTTTGGTAAAGAGCTCATCAACCATGAAGTCTGGCCTAAGATACAAATCAATTAAATGCAACTCTGAATTAGGTGAGGGTGGCATGGTGGTGCAATGGGTAGCTCTGTCTCCTCACAGCAAGAAGGTCTTGGGTTTGATTCCCAGCCGGGGGGCCAGGGTCCTTTCTGTGTGGACTTTGCATGTTCTCCCCGTGTCTGCGTGGGTCTCTGCTGGGAGTTCTGGTTTCCTCCCACAGTCCGAAGTCATGTAATGGGAGGCAAATGGGTGTGAATGTGTGCATGAATGAGTTTGTCCCTGTGATGGACTGGTGACCCGTGAAAGTGTTTCCCTGCCTTTCGTCCAATGAGCGTTGGGTTAGGCTCCAGCACCCTGCGACCCTAGGTAGGATAAGCAGCTTGGAAGATGAGTGAGTGAATTAAGTGACTCCAAATACTGGTACGACGCGAAATCAGGCAGTTTTATCAAGGACCGCAAAGGGAGGCATACTGTGGTCTGGTTGCAATGTATAAACACCTTAGAACACAGGAAGTGGTCTGCTGTGCAGTGGAGCATTGGTTAGTCATACTAAACCCTAGCAGAAAAGCCAGCATAACCCATGTGTGCTGCATACCAACAGACCCAAAGGCCTGGGCGACTGGTCTCGCATGGTGGAGGGTTTCTACCGTGGATACTTTGGTCACTTTAAAGATGACAGCATGTATAGTACCAGCAGTCAATGGATGTTTTAATGAGCGTAAAATTCAATCAAAAACGCACATCCAGTCAGATTCCATCACCAAAGCTCAACCAAGATGCACATTTTGGAATGCCACCTCAAGCAGCATTTTCCAGCATCCCAACAAACCCCTAAACTGGTTTCATGACCTTCTAGTAGAGTTCCAGGGACTTTTAGAATCTACACCAAATTCCATTAAACCTGTCCTGACCACTTAAGGTGACCCAGCGAGAGAGGTGAGTCTTTGTGTAACTGTTTCCTTTATTTTAGGAGTTGCTTGCATTGTTCACCTCCCAGTGGGTGAGGACAGGTGACAAGCTCTTCTTCTCATCAAGAGACATGACAGAATGAGTTCATTCTGTTAAAAAAGACTGTCCTGTCAGGTGAAAGGAAGAGCACGAGACCAAGAGAGAGAGAGAGAGAGAGAGAGAGAGAGAGAGAAGAAGAAGAAGAAGAAGAAGAAGAAGAAGAAGAAGAAGAAGAAGAAGAAGAAGCAATCAGTGAGTACACTGGAGGCAACTACTTTATGTTCTGATTTGTAATGTTGGAAGGTGGGGGGGGGGGGGGGGGGGGGGCACTTATGTAACAGGAGGAGAATCACATAGTTTAATAGGCTCTTTATGCAGCAAACCACTGCTTCAGTGGAGCTGAGTGGAGCCAGTGGAACGTTACATAATGATGAAACCTAATATTTCTATGTATAGTCCAAAGTCAAGAGAGTGGGAAGAGTCCACGAAAGCTGATGCTGATAATATGCATGGATATTTTAGTTCTGGTTAATTCAGTAATACTCTAGATACAGTACTTTAAAAATAACTTTCTATTGAGGAACCAGGGAAGAAAGAAAGGCATACAGTATTGTGTTGATTGTAGGTGAGATTCACTAGAGGGAATGGGGGTTGGTGCTTGCATAAATTTCCCTACAGCTATCTCTCTAATGTTTAGAAAAGCTTCGAGAACCTAACGCTGGGAAATTACTGAGAGGCTGACTAAGTTACACGTGAGATGAAATGAGATGTTTACATACGGTGAATGAAAATGCAGCCAAGCGAATGTGAATGGTGTTTTCCTTTCTGTGTTAATGATAAGTTTAACATCACTCTGTCACCTTGGTTAGCAATCTACTGAGTACAGTTGAAAGTTGAAATGATGAGTTTGGCTGCAACAGTGCACATTTTAGCACACTATCACCAAAGATAATTGTTTGTGTCTTTTTTTATTTCAGGTCCTCATAGGTTGCTTATAGCATTTGGCAGATATATTGAATAAATGAGTTCTTGGACAATGACAGACATAGTAAAGTATTGTTTTTTCATTGTGTGCCATTACTGTTTAATCACTGTTCTGCGCAATGATTTCCTGGATAAAATATTTAAAAAACAACCGAGTAAAGGCAAAAAGTTTACATGAAAGTAACATTTTAATAAATGTTGCCATCCAAACTAAAACTAATAATTTTGCTATAAATACAACAGTCTGTGCTTGTGATACTGTGAACAGTTTCCAAACTGCATGAAATTACATATTTAATAAATAAAGTAACAAACGGGTTCATAAGTTGAAGTAAGATTAATAAAAAAGCAGGTGGAACCAAAAGTGATGGATCAAATATAACCTAATAAGACAACAGTATATCTCCCGCTTCAGTGATTAAAGTTCACATCACAGTCACAAAGACTGATGAAAATCTAAATAAGAAATCCTGAACTGAAACAAAGGCATGCTTAGTTCTTACGAATGGCATCTCGTCAGTAAACAGATAAGATGTTAGAGATCTTAATTGCTTGGCAGAGGAGCAGAACTCTTGATTGCAAAGCATGTTTTCAGCATCCAAACATGATTTCTTGCTCTTCTTAGTCATTTTTTTTCTGTCTCAATCATTAGATCTCTCTCTCTCTCTCTTTCTCTCTCTCCCTATCTCTCTCTCTCTCTCACTCTTTCTCTCTCTCTCTCCCCCGTCTGTTCTGTATGTGTGTATGTGTGTGTGTGTGTGTGCGTGTGTGTGTGTGTGTGTGTGTGTGTGTGTGTGCACGCGCGTGTGTGTGTGTGTGTCTGTGTGTGTGTGTGTGTGTGTGTGTGCATGTGTGTGTGCGCGCGTGTGTGTGTAACTGACTCTCCTTCACTAGGGATTATATGACCTTTGCAGAACAGGGGCCAGTTTTTGAGGCTAAAGGAGATTACTTCATTTAAACGTCAGACAAGCAGAAAACGTACCTGACCTCTTAATGCACACAGCCCAAACCTGCAGGTCTGCTATTTCGGATGCAAAACAGATAAAAGGATTAAATTGCCAGTTTAAAATGCTTGTAGCGCACACACACCCACGCACACACACACGTCAGAGGTAACACTAAGCAGTGTTTAGCTCTCAATACATCCAACTCCCTACTTTCCCCACTGAAAAAAAAAAGAAAAAAAAAGAAAAGAAAAGAAACGGAAGTTAATCAGTAAGTTGAGGGTCGGGGTAAAGGGGAGCAGCAGACGCACAGGGAGTTTGGCTTCTCAACCAGTTCTGTTCTCACCTCATTAGGTTAATTCAGGCTAGGATTCTATTAACTTTCCTTTAATTAACCTTCCACAAAAGAGTGACCTTCCAGCTTCAGTTTGGATTAATTAAGATTCTAGATGTCTTCTATTGTGTGCAAAGATCAAAAGACATAAACCAATTATAAAAGTTTTGTATTGCTATCTGTCCAGTGGTACCATCTGAATGGACAATGAAAAAAAAAAAAAAGAAAAAAAAGATGCAGACCGAACTCAAGGCGTAATTAAGGACATTTTCCAAACATGCTAATGGATTTTCACACTGTGACGAGATTAATGTTTTACACATTGATAAATATACTGTAGTTGTGTCAGAGCAGAGAGACCGACTGATGGTGTTTTTCCCACTGTGCTGGTTTTCAGAGAGAGAGAGAGAGAGAGACAGAGAGAGAGAGAGAGAGAGAGAGAGACAGAGAGAGAGAGAGAGAGAGGGAGAGAGAGAGAGAGAGAGAGGCAAATTCGAGAGAAAACCAAGAATAGTTGCAACAGTTGCAAGTATAGTCTAAAGGAGTTCCAGTGCTTCTAACACAACAAAACAAAGCTTTATTTTTCACAGGCCCTGCTGTAGCACAGTGGTCCTTCATTATTGGTCACATTACTTTCAATAATATTGATTAGAAGTTTTGCATGAGCTTTAGACTACTCATTTACCTAAGAGATGAAGGTAACCAATGAGAATGTTCTTAACCCTTCAGATACGGTTACATTTAACGGCGTATCTGGGTGATCTAAGTATTTTGCAGTATTTGACTGATTTGGCTCTGTACCAGTACTCTTCAGTGCTTTCTGTCCCTCTGACCATTCTTAATGAACAGGATAAATGGACATTTTTCACATAGACTCTGTATTGCTTATGAGATGCTTGTGTGGATTCTGCTTCAACACATTAAGTCCCGTTAGAATTTCATGTAGCTTTATGAATGGAAGAGGATACAAGGTACAAGAACCATGTAAGAGTACTGGGACCATTTCACCTTTTTTTCATACTCAGTCAACCCTTCCTGTCTAAGACCTTGTCTGCCTATGGCCCATGTATTAACACTGTGTGGAAAACCATAACTTTTGTAAAACACTTTATCAGTGCATGCCTATTTATTGTAGAACAGTTAATTTCTCATTAAGCAAAGAAATTGTTTAGAAAGTAATTTAGAAAATTAATGTTTCTTCTTCTCAAATAAACAGCTTGTTCTGATTGCATTTAGTGATCCAAACTAATGTTGTTTATTTTGTTTTTTTTTCCATCTTTTTATTATACTCAGATGAGAAATACTCATGGTAATATTAATTCCGTCTCTGAAATGCATACGGGCACAAAAGGGTTTGAAAACCAAAGAGGAATTTCCCTCTCTGCTGGTGACATACATCTGACTGTTTCTCTACGGAGCAGCTCCACCCCCATTCCTAATTAACTGTCACACTTAACTGTTCAAACAGAGATTCTCTTACACGTGGTTTCTCTAGACTCCTCCGAACAACCAGAACAATTTACACAGTCAGTACCACTTTAATTGGAGTTATTTGTGAGATGTCTGTTGCTGGCTGAGTTGTTTTTGAGTGAGTTTTATTGGCTGTATTGTGTGTGTGTGTGTGTGTGTGTGTGTGTTTCCTGAGCACAGAGAGACTTGCCTGCCTTCCTGCAGTCCTAGCTGCTGATCCAAAGCTTCCCCCGCTGCCTGCTTCGGCTCTCTCCTCTGCTGGAGTCTTCACTCTCTACATGGTAGTTCCTGGATCCATGGAGACAAAGAGGAGTCTCTTTGCAATAAACAGCCTATCTAGAAGCTCTGTCTACCTGTAATGGATGTCCCTTGTCAAGGAAACGAGAGAGACATTGTGAAAGAAGAGAAATACTACTCTGGGTTAATGTCACTGGCCAGAAATTCTATTCACTTTGATTTCCAGCTTGTTTTATTCATTGAGTTGCTGAGTTTGCGGTCTGTTTATTTCTATTGTCAGTTACAGTAAAGGGGATTTTAAAAAGGAATTCAGAATATTACGGTTAAATGGCTCAAATTGTTTGAAAAAAAAAAAAAAGAAAATACGTAATAAAAAAAAACATGTTTGACTCTTTTCGTCTTTTGTGTCTCAGCAGACTCGTAATGTGGACCGATGAGGAAGTTGCTAACTCGTTATCTGTGTGGTGTAGTGGCAAAGAGCAAAAAGAATTGTAGAGAATGCTTCACACTGGAGCTTTAGAACAGATGGGGTCACGCAACTTCAAAGCCAAAACCCAAAGAGAAAAAAACAAATAAACAAACAACAACAACAACAACAACAACAACAACAAAAAAAACAGCGGTGTGTGTCTGTATGGTGATGGAAGGTAGATTTGCAAATGAACCACCTCAGGGGTCTATCTCGCACAAAGTACCGCACCACGGATAACGTTAATCAGGGAGTTTGTTAACATGGCTGCAGATGTTTCAATATTCTGTTCTCCCTGAAAATTGACTGAGACAAGAAGCCAGAGAGCTTAAACCCTGCTCTCCTTCACCTTCAGTGCTGGTCTACAAGAGGGAAAACACGGGATGTTTTTCTACAAGAAAAGTGAATCCAGATAATCCTGGGTACATTTCCACTACCGTAAGAATGGGGAGTCTGAATTCTGAATGATAGGCATTGCCGTAGGCTACAACACAGACCGGTAAAGCACAGTAAATAAAGACACTGCCCAGTCATTTAGTATATTTAATCGGCAGTAATTTGTAAGAGAGGGTTGAAAAATGTTACACTTGGATCCTGGCGTCAGGTTTCATGTAATATATTCCTATAACCTTCCCCACATCCCACACCTTCACTGCCATGGTAACCAGGTAACACTGTTTTTAAGCACCATGGACAGCTCCATTTGAAGTCTCCTGAGAGTTTTAAACCTCCGCCTTCTGGGGGGTGTTCCAGAAAGCGGGTTTAGTGAAAACTCAGAGTTAGCTAATTCACAGCAAGTAGTAAAGGTCCTAATAGAGGAGCCTTGTGGCTTTGATTTGCTAGGAGAATGAAGCCATAGGGCTCTTCTGTTAGGAGGTTTACTGCTTACCCTGAGTTAACTAACTCTGAGTTTTCACTAAACCCGCTTTCTGGAAACCCTGAGACGCCCTGAGAGACTATTATGGACAATGCTACAAGTACTGTTGTAATCAAATGGTGCTGCTGCAGTGAACAATAGTGAACATAACAGGAAGAGAGCAGAAGTCAGCCGTGTGAACCAGTGGGACACAGTCCAGTTACAAAATCCAGACAAGTTCTCAAACTGCGTCATCAAACAGTACTTGAAGTTCAGAATGACTTCTAGAATGTCTTGACTCCAGAGAGGGCATTACAGATTCACTTTGACTGCAGTACTGAAGGAGTGCTGATATCTCAGGGTAATTTCACAACAACTGTAAAAGTACTTTGCAACAATTCCCCAGTGTCTCAAAAGACTTGTACAACTAAAATCGACATGGATTGAAATTAACTGAACTGAATGATGTTTTCTCTTTCTCTCTCTCTCTCTCTCTGTGTGTGTGTGTGTGTATGTGTTATTCTCTGCAGTAATCATTTCACAGTATTTTAATTCATTTAACAGCCTTTTATGTGAATTTATGCAAGGTTTAATAACTAAGAAAAGCCATCACTGAATTCCTTTGGCACCGGTTTCATTGACATTGTGGGTAATGAGAGCAGTAAAAGGAAATACAGATTTTAGAGGAATATACACTGAAACACTCTTGAAAGTAATCGAATTATTTAACACCTGTTTGACATTTTTTTTTTAATTCAGCTTGGAGCTAAATCCTGGTTTTCAGTAAAATTGTGTCTTAATAGTGTTTATGTTCTAACAGCGTCACATCTCTCTGCCTCAAAAAGCAAATGAAACAATTTACAGCCTCTTTTCAACGCCACGACAGCCACTCTGATTTGACAAGATAGAAATCTCAAGAAGAAAATTAATCTTCCGCCATTTGATTTACCTGTCACTCCCATCTGCCTCAGGGATGGGGCCAGTAGTCAACAGATTATTATATTTTCATAGTCTTCTCTATCCCAACTGTCATTCATATCTTTCTCTTTCACACACACACACGCGCGCGCGCGCACACACACACACACCAGGGCCAGCGTGGGTGGGGGTGGGTGGGCAAAAACTGTTACCTAATCATAATGTACATGTCTGTCCCCTTACAAAACTCAAATGCCCCCTCAGTCATTACACCCTGCAGCCAGCCCTGACACACACACACACCCCATATCAAATTGTCAACAACATGTACTGAGGGTGATAGCAAGGAATAAACAGGTTTTTTTCTTTTTAATAGCTGATATTTTGTGATTAGGGGTAAGTCATGTAAACATCCCCAATGGGCTCAAGGTGAGGACATTCTTACAGAGTGGCAGGCTGCCTACAGCTCCTTGAAAACATCTAGATTAGGAACGTAAGCCGGGGTTGTGTGTGGAACAGATGTTGAGGCTGATACATTGTGACCTTCAGAGACGGAGCTGGCTTAGCTGTTCCCTCAGCTGCTGTCTCATTCACAAGCTGTGTGTCTCCAGCACAGATAAGGATCCAGGGAAGAGCATCCCAGCGGTGGTCCATCTCTGTTACCGGTGTCACAGGATGGAGGAAAGAACCGTTTCCATTGGAGACCTGATTCCTGCCTGCTTCTGAGCAGAAACACGCACACACACACACACACACAATAATGTCTCTCTCTCTCTCTCTCTCTCTCTCTGTTGTTTTTTGTTAACCCGCCCACTCACACTGCCTTGAATAGTTTTTGTTTGTTTGTTTGTTTGTTTGTTTGTTTGTTTGTTTGTTTTATACATACATCAGTTGGTTCTTACACATGGTCTTATCTTCTGTAAAATGAACTTATGTATTTTGAAAGTCTTACGGTCAGGAGTGATGCACAGCAGACTGTTGTCTCTGCTGTTTGAATAATCTTTCGACAATATTTAGAGTGCATTTACACTGTGATTCACTGCAGAGCAACTGAGAGAGAGGGAGAGAGAGAGAGGAAGAGAGAGAGAGAGAGAGAGAGACAGAATGATGACTATATGCAAGAGAAAAGAGTTAAATGACTGCTGTTAAATGGAGTTTTTTCCACATAAACCAGGACTAAGCTTCCAGGGATGTTTAAGGTTATTTTTTCTCATAACGAAGTTGCTGAAGTTGCTGAATCTGTTAGGCATGAGTTTATTAGTCTTAATAAGATGAATCTGAAACATGAAAGGCAATAATTTCCTGTTGATGAGCAAAAGTAATTACCTTTTTGAATTACTGTTCTCATGCTGATATCTGTGTGTGTGTATGTGTGTGTGTGTGTGTGTGTCTGTGTGCGCGCACTCGTGTGTGTGTGTGTGTGTGCATGTGTGTGACTGTTTCCATGTTCTGCTTCCATGTTCACTATGTACAGACTGTTCATGAGAAGTATAGATCAGGTTAAAACTGAGACCATTTTACTATCACCAAACACAAATATACTACAGAGCTATAAAAATACTCCCAGAAAACTTTTGTGTGTTACACACAGTTATAGAGAATGTCAGATCAACAGATTCCTTGACTGCTAAAAATGCTGAAGGCCAGTAACAAAGTACAAAAAACACTTGCCAGTCAGACTGCATAGAGCAGTTCTTGTCACCGAGAACTTTCAATCATGAATAGTGCACCTCTCTTTTGTGCTGATGACCTTTCACCTCTCATACTTTAATTTTACATGAAAGAGGAGAGTCAGGTTCACCTTCAGCCAGAGAACAGCCAAAGAGAGGGTGGGAAAGAGTCAATTCAGCTTCTAGAACAGTGCTATTTGTGTAGGCAAAGGAAATAGAGTTTGCGTAATCTTATGAAAGAGGAATATTACATAAGATATGCATATTGCTCGCAGTGCAAGTCCATACATCTTTTGCTTGTAGAAATAATGCACAGGAGGTCCCAAGAATGCATACTGAACTAACTCCACAATGAAAAATACAAATAATCCTCTCCTTTATGTGCTCCATCTTTCCATTTGCTTCAGTTTCTCTCTCTCTCTCTCTCTCTCTCTCTCTCTCTCTCTCTCTCTCCGGCAGGTTTGTCAGGAGAAAAAGCTTTTCAACTTCCATGTCATTTATCTTTTCTCTTTCTCTCTCTCTCTACCTCTCTCTCTCTCTCTCTCTCCTCTGTCTTTTTTTACAGTAGCTTGATGCAGAGATCAGGCACCATCAGCTCACTTCTTTTCACACTGACAATGAACGCACTCGGTGGGCCATTACCTTGTATTGAATAACTATTGATTTTTATTTTTCTTTCTCTCCTCTGAATAAACAGCATACGTTTATCCAGCCTCTAGTTGTTTATCAGCTCTGAAAGACTGGACAGGGACTGGCAGTATAATTGTCTACTCTGTTGTAAAGTCGAATGGGAGGGAAGGGAGTAGCTTTGATCGTTTTGTGCTTAAGCTGAATGAAACAATGCACTGAACAGACTGATGCGTCAGCATAACAAAAGTTTCAAAGTTTCAATTTAAAACAATGTCACCTTCATTTCTGCATTTGAATTTGATGGTTGTGTGAACGTACGCACATGCTGAGCAGGGCAAAATTTGCTTGTGTGAAATTAACTGTTTATTGTGCGTGTTTTGTATTGCACATATTAATCATTTATGCTCGCATAAAATGTGTATATTGCTCCACGTGAAAATACATAAATGCTCCCAGAGTTCATTTAACGCCGATGAATAAAATGTGTAATGTGTAGAAGACATTAAATGTGGAACATTAAGTAAGTGTGTGTGTGTGTGTGTGTGTGTGTGTGTGTTTGGAATGAGTGGGGAAGAGACACACAGCTAAACTTAAACCATTAGAATCGACTTTCTCTGTACTGACCCATTCCACAACAGTGTCTGCAGCCTTCGTGAAGCAGGAAGCTATTAAAACTGTTCCTCAGAAAAAGACGGTCATGTTTCTGGTAACAGCCACAAAACGTCTTGCCAGGGATTAAAAAAAAAAAAAAAAAAGAGCGAAAAAATCAGAGAGGAATGAAAATATAAACAGTATGAGTATTTTACATAACACATCAGGTTAAAAAAAAAAAACGTCACAGATGAAGCTGTCAGAGGGTTACTGTTACCCTGCCGTGAACCGCTGACACCGCTACATTCTAGAGCTTCATTCAAATGCGTACCTACCGCACGCTAACACCTTGGGGAGCAGACTGTCTGTTCGCTGGTATTGTGCATAGCCCCAGATTCGACACTTTTGGTGCCCCCCCCCCCCCCCCCCCCCCTCCTCTATCTCTGTCTCTCCCTCCCTCCCCTTCTCCAGCTTTATTTAGTTGCAGTTCAGATGGCATGTCTCACAGGGTTGTGCAAGCTACTCTGATTACCATTTCTTCTTTCCACATTGTGCGAATATGACATATCCATATTCATGAGAGTGCACTTGGAGGCAAAAAAAAAAAACAAAACAAAAAAACCCTCTTTGTAAGTTTGGTCTTCATTTATTTTCTATTTTCTGTCTCTGCTCTGGTCATAGTAGTAGCAGTTGCTGTAATTATTTAGAGGCCTTGTGGATCATTTTAACTCAGTCTTTGTCCAGGACAAATGAATATAACCTACATAGGGGTTTAAGAGAGAGTTACAGTATGGTAGAATGTGAAATCATGCCCATTTATTTTTTGAAGGGCTGGCTTGATCTGATTGAACCGCCTCAACAGAATATGATTGGTTTTCTCATGTTTGAGTCTCTGTCACATTTTAAGTGTTCTGAGTATCAGAAGCAATTGATCATGTTGAGAGACTTTCCTAACTGAAGCCAAATGGAAAAGCCAAATGGGGAGAGGGAATCTTGACACCACACCCGTCCTGGGAGAAGACGGCCAGTTGCGTTCCCCGAAGTCCCCGGTCATCCTCAGTAATTGCTGCTCAAGCGGGAATTGAACCCCCTAAAGCACGCATCTCTGAATTGTGAACGTGATACTACTACTGTACATCTGTGATGAAATTAGTCAAATACTGTACAAAATTCCAGTCACTTTTTTTTTTTTATTTATGGTGTGCAAATCCGTAAATCTCTGGAATCAATGCATTGTTGTTTATATTGTACCTATGATTGGGGTTGTTTATTGTACTGATGAAACCTATTTAACAACCCGAATTACTCTCAATCATCAATCACCAGACACGTAATGTATACAGTTAATTAAGAGGGGAATTTTGGTATAACCATAAATCACAAAGAACTGGATTTCAGTCACTGGTTAAATTGGATTATTGTGGTGTATAGAGTGAGATCGTATGGAATGACTGATCAAATCAACACAGAATCTCAGCGCAAACTGATTGCATGTTAGAAAGGTCACCCATCCAAGAGAATAAATGTCTAATTAGTCATAGCATCAAGAATACCAAACGCGGACTTCATGTATGTACATAACCTTTGGAATGAGTGAGGAAGAGACACACAGCTAAATGTAAACCATTAGAATCGACTTTCTCTGTACTGACCCGTTCCACAACAGTGTCTGTGGCTTTCGAGAAGCAGGAAGCTATTAAAACTGTTCCTCAGAAAAAGATGGTCATGTTTCTGGTAAAAGCCACAAAACGTCTTGCCAGGGATTAAAAAAAAAGAGTGAAAAAAATCAGAGAGGAATGAAAATATAATTAAGAGGGGAATTTTGGTATAACCATAAATCACAAAGAACTAGATGTCCATAGTTATGTAGATGTACACAGGTCAGTTACTGGTTAAACTGGATTACTGTGTGGTATAGAGGGAGATCGTATGGAATGACTGATCGAATCAACACAGAATCTCAGTGCAAACTGATTACATGTTAGAAAGGTCACCCATCCAAGAGAATAATTGTCTAATTAGTCATAGCATCAAGAATACCAAATGTGGACTTCATGTATATACATAACCTCAGATGTGTGACTGAGGAGTCTCAGCTTGCTAATTAGCACACATAATCTCCTTACTCATTTTGCTGTTAGCTCCCTTAGTTCATCTGCTTGGAAGGGCTCTAAGGGTCTCGAGTCTCTTTCCCTCAGTGGTAGGGTTTTGTTTTTACTTTTAAAACTAAACAGAAGCCAGAATAACTCAAGATTCTAACAAGATTTAAGCGGAATTCATGAGGAATTTGTGAAAGCGCGCGTGCTAACGGGGTAACGGTAATATGGTGTGCTAATGATGTACTGTTCTGCGTTATTACTGTTGTAGAGTAGGCCTACTGTGTTTCATGAGGCGACACTGACATTTGAAAAACGAGAACCGTCCACAGGCTAACGCAGAGGGAATGGTAAACCATACGAGACGTAGGCTAATACTCCCCCAATCAGTCACCAGTGGTGGAATAGCCAAGCTTTCAGAACCAAGCGGAACAGGATTTTTCCCGCAGGTAAAAAGTTGTTACTCATCGACAGAATAAGACGTATGAACCTTGCTGCAAGCACCTGGTAGCTTCTGCGGCTCATTGCTTTTAGTACACAATGTATGAAAGTAAATAAAGATGTTTTACACCTGACACAGGCTATGAGGACTATATTCGGATTTTATCACTAAAAACCCTTTTCCAAATACCAAAGGGTGATTGTTTGCACCTCTCCTTGGGATTCACATGCTCTGGAGAATGTGGAGTTATTTCATTTGAACTCAGTTTACCTACAATGTTGGGAGCCTGTGTCGTGTACTGTATCACAGTCCCACGTGAGCAGTGTTTCCAAATGGTTTGCCCATTTTGGTAAATCGTTTCTTTAACGTGTTTGGACCAAATGTTCCAGACATACAGTGAGTGTGCTGCTATGTGTGTAGCTTTAATCAAAGTTTTGGCTGTGAATGCAAAGGAAAAGAACTTCAAAGAAGACAATGCAAATCCAGTTTCTCTTTGTTCTTTCATCCCTCAGGTGCTAAGCCAGCATATGCGCCTCCTCTAAATTTCTTCAAAACGCCACTAAAAGACAGTAAACTAGGATTTAATTTGTGCATAAAAATGTGCAATCAGTGTTTGCAAGCAACACTCCAATTCCCTCCTTTCACACCCTGCTTCGTTTCAAAAACTAATAAAACAAAATCTATTCATCAATGCTAATGAGGCAGAACACAGGTAGAATTGCTAACGCTTCCCATAAATGTCCTTCGTAATGGAATACGGAAGCAAACAGAATGCTCTACACATATTCATACTGCATAATAAGGCCAGACGGGCAGTAATATTGACTCGTGAACTTATGTTAGTATTCACCAGTTATCGAGGACTGTTCCACGCAGAAGTGGCTGGAAATATCACATCAAAAATTAGGCAACACTTTCTATGAAGGTCAAAGACCATGATGATGTAGGCTATTACAGATCAATTCATGAGACATTGTTAAGCTCAGTGCCTAACTGTGATTTCATAATGCATAATAACATTTGATCTGATTTGATCTGATCATTTTGCTTTGTAACTACATACATTGCATATTATTACCGGAACCTGTATGATTTATCACAAACTCAGTTTACACTGCTTTGTAACAGCCATGAAAAAGATATCACTGACAATTAGTTTTAAGACTTTTGCTATAATGTCTCAAGAACGGTACTCCCATGAAGTGAACGTGGGTATATCTGTTAAAAGCCTGCTGGATATTGCTGAGGCTAACAAGTGATGCTTGATTCATCCGTGAAGACAGCTGGCTGCACGGTGACCCCAGAGAAGCTGTCACTTGGTTAAGGTGACGGTGTCAAAGAAGAGAAGCGCCCCCTACAAACCCCCAACGCTCCCAACTGACAGCTCCTCCAACGGCTTGGATAGATTCTCACTGTGGCCACCATCTGACGTCAAAGAAGATTAAAAGGATGGTAAAGCCATTAAAGTAGAACAGTACGCGCCAAGTTTTTTTTTCCTCCCTTTTTTTTTTTTCTAGAACGATCAATGGCGCTCGCGCTGATTAATGTAGCCTTTTTGAAAGATAAAGTGCTGCTTTTAGCAATATTACAACCGGCAGCCATTGCCAGTTCCGGTCTCAAAATTAGACCGCGGGGTACAGAGTGGGAGATTGGGGGCGTGGTGTTTAAAGAAAGCGGTGCGTAATGCAACTCGTGCTTAGTCAGCTCGTTTTACAGCAATTTGGTGAATTCAGAGCATATCTTGCTTGGAGAAACTAACTCATAATTGAAGCAAGGCAGACAGTGTCTTTTTGGCTGTGAGGGACAGTGGAGAATGGAACAGATTATTAACAGAAGGACAGGAAAAAAAAAAAGAAAAAAAAAAATCAACCCACATGAAGAACCCCCTCTGAGTTGGCACGACGATGGACTCAGAGTGCCTCCGTGTGAGGAAAAGTGGATACGCAGCTTAATGTCTAATTCAGACCAAAGGTTGTTAAAGCATTCAGAATCAACGCCAATAAGAAATACATAAATAAATAGAATAAAATTGATGTCTGGTTACTGGAGGAGCTAAATACCCATGAACTGCCTATACACTAATAATCTGAAAGCTCTTTGTTCTTATGCTACCAGTATTAACTTTTCACAGCTAATGTTCTAAGAGACTGGATTTTTAAAGCCGTATATGCCCTCCTCTTATAGTAAGATTTCAATATCTTTACTCGGCCAAGGGCATGCATTTGTTAATCTCCTTATTCATAAGGATTCAGAGATCAAATAGCCGGTACAGCAGTAACCTGATTTGACAGTCAACGTTTAGTATTTTTTATTTAGCCTCCAGATTCACCAAGACTGGGTGAAGAACAGGCATTATCCACAGCAAGGTCATAGCATCCATCTTCACCATACATTTATTTAATACGTGGTGCAAATACCAGCAATGCAGTTTGCTTGATCGCGCTGAGTTCCTCGGCACTGGAACGTTCACATTCTTTCAATGAGTATTTGTCTGAAAAAGGACAATTTTCTAGACATAGACTGGGCTTAGTCCAAGACTAAAAAGATTTTAGTGGGATATGAATTAAGAGTGAAATTTAGTTACTAATTCGGTGTGTTGTATGTGTCCTAACAATGCTCAGTAGTGTTATTTGAATCTGCTAGACCTTTGGAAAGGGTCTCACTGGCTCTTAGAGAAAATGTGATTTTCAGAAAAAACAAACAAAAAAACATCCACACTAAAATCAAAGCATACACAAACACACACACACTTAGAGATATATCCATTTAAGATATTTATTAAAAAATAATCAGAGTACAAAATTTTACATAAAAAAATACTTAAGAAAAAAAGCAAAGAAACAAACCAAAAAAAAAAAGAAAAAGAGAAACATCTACAACTTCAGTGATCACAGGTGACAGATCCGACCTTGGCTGAAGCTAGGTGACCTCTCAGACTGGCTCAAGGTGAGCGGTGTGTGACGCTTCTGTCGCCCTCATTGCAGGAACACTCAAAATGACACGGTTCCTCCCATCGTTTTGCCTTGTTTGGCCAATGGGACATGGCTATGCAGTCATCTCCATCTCCATCGGTAACCGCCAACAACTCGGCTGACACACGCACGCACTCACACACAATGAAGAGGGGGAATGAAGAGGAACGCGGGAAGAAATGTGGTTCTACATCCAGAGTTCTTTTCCAGTCGGGGGAGAGGGGGAAAACTAAGAGCAATGCTGAGAGAAATTACTTTAAACAAAAGCTCTAGTGAGCGGTGATTATGCACAGCCTTGGTTCTATGGTAATGACATATGCTCCAAAAAGGTGCTTGCCAGGATGCAATCATTAGGCAGTTCCTTCATTTAAAATTAAAAAAAAAAAAAAAATTAATAAATAAACAAACAAACACATTAAAATATGGAGAGATCATGACACCGGCTAGCTTTAGATCTCTGTACCATTTAGATCTCTGCATGAGTGGGCTGCTATACTGTTACTGATAAGATAACACTGTTTGGGAGGTGCAGTGTATAACACACTTGCATAGACCATCACCAAATGTACTGTTTGGAATCAGAAATCATGTGTCACATGGAAATCCATACATATACACCTGGCCAGATTCCAGACAAAACCAAACCAGACGAAACAAGAAAAGACAAACAACTGAAACAGAGAAACAAAAAGGCAAAACATATTTGGCCAATTACAGATATAAATGGATTGCTCTTAACAGAACAAATGTCTACAGTCAAAGATCCCTGAACAGAATCAAAAATCAAGTCTCATATTATGCCTTCCTATCATACTATTGCACTCCATACATCCGGCACACACATACGCACAACACTGTCCTGTTCTTCTTCACAGAAATACAGGCCACACACACAAACACATACCACTGTCCTGTTCCTCCTCTAAGAAATACAGGCCACACACACACAAACACACACACACACCCCCGCTGTCCTGTTCTTCCTTAATGAAACACAGGTTACACACACACACACACACACACACTCTTGGCCTGTTCTTCCTTAAAGAAACACAGGTTACAGAAGCACTGATTATGACATCAGCTCCCATTATCAGAGTGATCCTAGCCTGACTCCATTTTAAACATCATTCACCTGTGAAAGGGAGGCAAAAACAAGACCACTGACCCCAAGTGACAGACATTTAAATTAAAACAAATAAAAATGAAAAAAAAAAAAACAAAAAAAAAAAAACACACACAACATGGTTCCAGAATGTTCTCAAACTGATTAAAAGGAGTTGTAACAGCTTCAGAGGCAGAAAAGAACACAGCAGGTGGAACGGCAAAGTCAACTTAAAAAAAAAAAGAATAAAAAAAAGTGTCACTGTCCAATCAAATTTAAAAAAAAAAAAAGAAAAGACAGACAGGGAGAGGGATTCAGTAGGAATAAGAAGTGTGACATAACATAAGGAACACTTGGTCCGTCACAGCCTCCATATGACAAACGGAGGGTTTTTGGCACACAGCGACCAACTGTTCATTTGCAAAATGGCTCCATCTGCTGGTAGAAAAGCAGAAGTCCCTGTCTAATTAAACTCATCAGCCACCTCTACTGATTCTCAAAGAGCCATTCTTTGGACAAGATTCACTTAAGAGTTAAGCACATGCAAAAGGTTTTAGCATGCACAAAACACACTACAACATTTTGAACATGATAAAATCTCTTGTACATGATGAAGCAATAAGTAAATCCAGCCTGGAGTCTTATGTAATACACCCACAAACACTCATAAGTCAAAAACTCAATTTGTTTACTTCAGAAAAAAAAAAAGCAACTTAAAAAACTTAAATAAAATAGTAATATTGCACAGGAATGGTAAAAGAAAACAACAACACCACAAACAAAAACACAGTACAAAAATGTAGTGCTTGAGACAAAAAGGAAATCTTTGCCCTATCAAAACCGTTTTGAGAAACAAACGTAAGGTACTCAGCCATACACTGGGCCAAAAAAAACCCTGTGTGAAACAAAGAGAGACAACAAAACAGCCCAACATTAATATGTAAAAATGAAAGACACCTAAACAATTCCTTTACTGATAGAACATTAAACAAGATAGTGAGGCACCGTGTTTCCGCTACACAGAAACTGACATGCAGAGGGTCGGCTTGGGGACCGCCCATAGAGGCGGTGCTCAAAGCCAGGGGTCGCGGCCTGTCACATTCGATTGGTTGGACCCCTGAAAAAAAAAAAAGGGGGGGGTGGGGGTGGTCCTATCTGCTGAGGCTCATGGGTCCCCCGTCGCGTTTCCTGCGACGGGGGGTGTTTCGGTTGTGTTGGGGATGGTGGGCTCTTGGTCCCAGCATTGGGCTGTGGTCGAATTCTCCCGCCACATTAAAAGGCCCCTTCACGCCAAACCTCTGCCCGTTAGAAAACTGAAAGAGAAAAGACAAATGCTTAGTTGCAGTCATGCTTCTGAAACAGAGAACACTTCAGAGGTCAAAACAGAGCAGAGGAAACGTCTAAGGATGATACTCCAACACTTGTTGATAGTTCAGTCTTTACCTTTATATGCCAGGACCCATAATGTACCCACAGTCCTAGATTTCTGATCTAGGATCAGCTGTCTTAAGCCCACATAACTGTATCCTATTTAATTGGACTATTAAAAGCAAAAACTGATCCCACATCAGCACTCTTATGCTGAGAAATGACATTCTTCATCAGATGAACCCCATAACCCTGTCAATCTGTCTTAAAGCCATGAGTGCAATGATAAAAGTAATCAAATAACAGTATCCCAGACACAAAAGCTATTGTAACATAATTGTCTGGAACAAGACCTAGTCATTTTTCTGGAAAAGTTCTGGATAGACTCAAGTGTGAACAGAGCCATAATACTGCTAATTAAGATAATGAAATTTTTGATCATGTATTTGCCCAATGACTTCTCACAGTAACTACAGCTGAGAGATTTAAATCGGTTAAACAAAAGTTAACCAACCAGTGAATCCAATATCATAACATCAGTTGTTCACAAAACGTCGTAAATTAATAGCAATGCCAGCAAATTAAAAGTTCAAAGTAGTGTCTTTTGCCACCCACATCTTCACATCCTGCCTTGCTGGGATTTCCATGTAAATGCGTGAATATGGTTGTCACAGCAATTTTCCAGGAATGGGATGCAAGTCAACCAGCACTGTTACATGTGAAGGGGGCTCAGTTTCTTATGTTGTGTTCGGGTTCATTTACCCCCCCCCCCCCCCAATACCTCCCTAGAGAGGACCACCTTAGTCGAAGTAGAAACTTGGACTGTTTCTCATGCAGCAAGACATTTGTGCGACACACGTGAGGGTGGGTGCAGGGGTTGATTTCGGATTTGCTTTGGCAGCATCCAGCTCCCTACCTTCATATGGTGATGAGGACTTGGCAAAGGGCTGGGGTAGGCAGGGGGGGCAGTAGGGGGGGCAGCAGAGGGGTGCAGGCGGTACACAGCGTTCATGGGAAACTTCCCGTCTATACAAACCTGTCTCCCAGGCATAGCGTTAGCGGCCAGGTTACCTTCATCAGATGAACCCCATAACCCTGTCAATCTGTCTTAAAGCCATGAGTGCAATGATAAAAGTAATCAAATAACAGTATCCCAGACACAAAAGCTATTGTAACATAATTGTCTGGAACAAGACCTAGTCATTTTTCTGGAAAAGTTCTGGATAGACTCAAGTGTGAACAGAGCCATAATACTGCTAATTAAGATAATGAAATTTTTGATCATGTATTTGCCCAATGACTTCTCACAGTAACTACAGCTGAGAGATTTAAATCGGTTAAACAAAAGTTAACCAACCAGTGAATCCAATATCATAACATCAGTTGTTCACAAAACGTCGTAAATTAATAGCAATGCCAGCAAATTAAAAGTTCAAAGTAGTGTCTTTTGCCACCCACATCTTCACATCCTGCCTTGCTGGGATTTCCATGTAAATGCGTGAATATGGTTGTCACAGCAATTTTCCAGGAATGGGATGCAAGTCAACCAGCACTGTTACATGTGAAGGGGGCTCAGTTTCTTATGTTGTGTTCGGGTTCATTTACCCCCCCCCCCCCCCCCAATACCTCCCTAGAGAGGACCACCTTAGTCGAAGTAGAAACTTGGACTGTTTCTCATGCAGCAAGACATTTGTGCGACACACGTGAGGGTGGGTGCAGGGGTTGATTTCGGATTTGCTTTGGCAGCATCCAGCTCCCTACCTTCATATGGTGATGAGGACTTGGCAAAGGGCTGGGGTAGGCAGGGGGGGCAGTAGGGGGGGCAGCAGAGGGGTGCAGGCGGTACACAGCGTTCATGGGAAACTTCCCGTCTATACAAACCTGTCTCCCAGGCATAGCGTTAGCGGCCAGGTTACCGGGGAGAGACATTCGAGTCTGAGTGAGTGAGAAGAGAGAAAAAAAATCAGGGAGGGTGAGGTTAAAAAAAAAATGATTTAGAAGGAAACATATTGATCTATTCCCCAATACTCCTTCCATGACTCCTTAACTTAATGTCATTTTCTGAGTGTGTCAAACACTACCACACATCAAAATAACGCCTCAGAGAGTCCCTCGTCAAAACTGACAGTTATCTTGTTCATTGGAGAAGGGACTGCTGAAGAAACCTTGGACGGCTCTCAGTCAACATTCGGAATTTTAATTTGATACGGAATATGAAATGCTCCCATGAGATTTATCCGGCGTTCCCTCCAGCATGCTCACCTGGATTCTGGACGACCCCACATGGACCGGGCCTCCAGAGGGCCTTCCATTTCCATTGGGCAGGTGAAGGCCAACGGGCAGCGTTGACAGTGGGATCACGGGGATGGAAAATGCAGGTCCACAACTTGGAGTCGAATCAGAGTCCTTGTTAAAAAAACAACAACAATCGATTACTCCATTCTATATGACACTCTTAGCACAAATATAACACGCTTTTCCGTATTGTGTGCAAGAAACGAATCTGTATGCAAAAATAACGAATGAGAACCTCACATTGTCGCTACCGGAGAGCGAGGATACGGATGAGGTAGAGGAGGTAGATGAAGAGTGCTGCTGAGGGCTGGACAGGGACATGGGAGAGTCAGCACTGTGGGGGGACACACAGTCCCTCTGCCCCTCGTCACACACCGCCCGCACCTCAGAGTCTCCGTTCAGTATCGCTACAGTCAGCAAAGCAAAGCACGTTACAAAAAAAAACCCCAGTTCACTCTGCATCACTCAAACACAGGCTATAAAGCCACCGTTTCACCGCCTACAGCTTGTCACGTAAACACAGTTAGCTCCATTGCACACAGGCGCGAGGCCCGCAAACTCGTTGTTTCAACAGAAAATTTTCTGTTTCCATTACACGCCGACATATATCCACTTAGACACACAAACACACACACACACACACACACACACACACTCACCAGGGTTGTCCATATTCATATTGTGTCTGTTCGCCCATTTCTGAATGATCCATTCCCTGTAGTCAATCACTTCCTGAGTCACTCTGAGGACGCGACCCAAAGTGCTAAAGGATTAAAACAGGTAAAAGAAACGAAGCTTTAGGAAGTGCCTTTAACGCTCTAATACAGGATACTCTGTACCTGAGCAGAGCTTTGCTCTGGTGCGCAAGAGCACCCTCTTGTGTCAACAGAGATTACTGCAGACTGGCAAAACAGCCGTGCAACAATGAGGCTGTGTTTTAAGGTCTCACATTTTCACATTGGGGCAGGTTTGAAAGCATGAAAAAAAACAAAAAAAACCCCCAACAAATTCTAATGTCTGAAACTCACCAGTTCTACCAATCTAAGCTTTGATTACTTCCATTTTAGGGACTGAATTAATGACATTGCTAAGAATTGTTTTCGCACCAACAGTGATGTACTAGGACAGTCCTAGACCCTTCACTGACGGATAATGAACAGACAGAGTCAAGCACTGAACCTTTAGAAGTTCAGCGAGTTGCTCTTTCCATATAAAAAAAAAAAAAGAAGATATAGTGGGGCTGCCACTAACGACTATTTTTTTATCGATTAATCTATCGACTATTTTACCGATTAGCCGATTAACCTATGAACAATTCATTTTCCTCCAAAAATTAAATTGACCATTTAACTTAATTTTTGACAACAACAAACTGTATGTCATTGTGGTGGTTTTGCCTTTTCTGGCGGTCCATTATCCAGAATAGCGGCTGTTGTTCATCTCTTCACGAGTTTGTGCATAGCAATAGTGCTGCTGCGGTACGTCATCGAAACTTTGCACAGTGTACAAATCACCTTTCTGTTTTGTGATCATTTAAAAAGTACTCCCCATACTTTCCGAGCCGTGGGTCTTTGGAAACTTTTACAATGAACCTCTTTAACGAAACCAAGTCGAACTCGGCTGCAGCCGCCATGATTTTTCAAAACTGTAGCGCTGACAGGAGCCGACCAATGACTGGAGCCAAAAAAACGACTGACGTCATGCACGCAGCAATTACGTAGTGACATTGCACAAAAACATCTGTTATAATGAAAGGAACGAATTTTAGAAATCAAAATGGTAATTTCATAAAAAAAAAAAAAAACATCAACAAACAAACAAACAAACAAAAAAACGATGTGGCGGTTTAAAATATTGACGTCGATGCTTTTTCAGCGCTGACGTCATCGATGACGTCGACTAATTGCTGCAGCTCTATGGTACAGTTTTTTGTCTAGGTGATGAAGAGAGAATATGGGCACAGCAGTGCTCTTCTTGTGGGTTGATGGCTCAAACGCTCACCTGTCAGAGTCTTTGTTGGGATAGGAGCGCGCTAGTGGAGACACGGCGTGACTAAGGATGATGTAAGCATAGTCAAAGACTGCCTTCACCTGCATAACGCCGTATGAACCCCTTCCCACATCGTTCCCTGCCACACACACACACACACACACACACACACACACACACACGGGGGAAAAAAAAACAAACAAACATCAACTAGACGCTCAGGGCACAGATAACTCCTGCAACAGAACTTAGCACAAATATTCAACCCCTACCGCCTTTCCTTTGAATCTGAGAAATACAAATCACCGACAATACCTTTACTAGTCAGCTGAACTGATCCAAATGAGTTGAATACGTTTACTAGTCAGCTGAACTGATCCAAATGAGTTGAATACGTTTACTAGTCAGCTGAACTGATCCAAATGAGTTGAATCGTTTAATCGTCGTATCTACGTCCTCCTCACCTGGTAAGAGTGGATCTTCAATGCAGAGCATGGACGGTCTGCAGCCGTTGGGGAAGTTTTTCATCATCTCCTCTTTCGCGATGTGGGCCCCTCCGTTTTTCACTCGAATGGCCGTCTTCATGTAGTTAAAATGCCTCCCGTAGAGCTCAAAGAACTCAATGAGTAGAATGCCCAGATTGATATTGGAGCCCCTGCAATCAATTCTCGGGTGGAGCTGAAACACACACACACCGCGAAAAGACAAGGGATTTATTTTCTGGACGTCGGATTGAAATGACTAATGTTATCGTAAAAAGACAGAGGGAGCCACCAGCTGGTACGTTCAACCAGGCAATAAGATTTTGAAAACTGACTCGCAAGTCTAATAAAACCTATAAGTGTGGGCTCTGTGCAGTTGTGAAGCCCTGTCTGGATATTACTCATTTTCCAAGTCTTCTAGGCTGCGACGTGAAATAAGATGAATCAGTCTGATGGACAATCTGAAATCAGCGAGTGAAGAATTTTCCGACAGTATTGGGTCATACTTCTTCATAAAATGCCTACCTGCTCCAGAAAACTTCCTCCATCCTGGATATAAAACTCATAAATACCCCCCCCCCCCCCCCCCCCCCCCCCCCCCCCCCCTCCGCAACCCTCCCAAACCCCACCTTTCCTGAAAGGGAACCGCTTACATAATGCAAAGGAAGTCTTTCACCTGAAACCTCACCTGTAGGAAGCTGATGGCCATTAATATGAGGCTGTAGGAGCTGATGCCTCCTGTGAAAACTTCATTCAAGTCTCTCTGCAGCAGAAACTGCTTCAGCACAAAGATAAGGTACGGAAGCACTGAGTACCTCTAAAACAGAGGGGGGGGGGGGGGGGGGGAGGTGTCACGGACAGGTTTTAGAGCACATTAAAAGATCGTGCAAATGGCACGCATGACTCAGGACTTTACATAAGCGGAAGAGTGTTCACGTAAGATTACAGGAGATAAGCATGGTGTCTACATATGCACTGTTCAAATACAAACAGGACTTTATAATTTCATTTTTTGCGTTTTAATCTGCATGCACTTTAAGGGCACATTTCTCTCCGTCATCACATCTTTAAAACATTAATGTGTTCAATCTAAAACAGTGAGGAATCTGGTTCTCAGTATTTCAGTCAAACATCTCATGTTACGAGCAGAGACACAGCAGAGAGCAGTGGCTGACTGCCTCCAAATATCTTATGATACATTTTGGAAAATAATCTCTCTTCTAAATGTGCAACGATTCTTGATTTCGACAACACTTGAAGAGCAGCAGTAAAACTTTTGGACAAACACAGAGTCAGCAGTTTAGGAACTTGTATCCTAAAAGGCAGTAAAGCCAAACAAGACCGGATCAATGTACAGAGATTAAACACCATATTTGGTTTTGTAACAGCTAATTAGCTAATTGCAGAGTTAGCGGGTTAGCTTATTCTCAGGAGATAAACCAGTTTGTCCTCAGTCCCCCTCCATGTCATGTTAAACTAATGTACAGGTCCTTGTTCATTGTAGCCTAAAAATTACCTTCAGATGGTCCTTAATGAACCGTGCGGCTTTCACCCCGGTTTCCACATTGAAACTGATGTCTACTTTCATTTCGGTTTCTCTGTCCGTCAGCTTAATTATGGGAACCTACGACAAGTTGTTCAGTTCAAATAAAAAAATAAAAAATAAAAATAAAAAAAGATATTGTTGTTTTGCATTCAATTTTATTGTTGTCAAATTACCAGCACATTTTTACTTTTTTATTTTATCCAAATCTCTATTTTGAGTCTCTCAGTTTAGAGATATTAGAAATTAGAGAATTCTCCATGACCAATCAGTCATAAATATATATATATATATATATATATATATATATATATTTTTTTTTTTTTTTTTTTCTTATCTACAGATCATGTCATCCCTGACAAACAAGTACATAATTCATGAAATGCATCGTGCTAACACTACTGCCTAACAGTGTGAGGTATTTCAGTGCTTATGTATACAGTGCAGGCAGAGTAATCACTAACCGTTGCTTTGTCAAGTACTTTAATGGAATAGGGTTCAGCCACGTTCTGTTCCCTCAAAGCCTGGTCCAGCTGCTGCAGCGGTGGTCGTTCCCATTTCCCAAAGACCACCAGGTCAATGTCGCTGTCATAAACAAGTACATGATAAATCTCATGATTTAATTCATCTTAAAACTCACTGAAACTCACACTTCAACGTGAATGAAAGGGAGAGGGATTTCCAACTACAGTACCTTGTTGGAAGATAAAGTCCAGTGCTAAAGCTGCCAAAAATCTGGACCTGTAAAAAGAAAACAAAAAACAAACCAAAAGAAATGTAGGAGCCAAGTTGTAAAAGTGTAGAACTGAAAGGGCTCAGTAGGTCAATGATGGCCCAGTGATGGCCACATCTTTAAGTAGGCCTAACTTCAATCCACTCAAAGAAGGGAACAATATTTCTGTTTCCTCTTTTTAACAGACTTTTAACAGACTGGCCCCTTGGCTTTGATACAAAGTTCCGGCAAATGGGAGAACTTCAATGTCATTACTTGTGCTGCATTTTTAAATGACTCATAAGTGGTTTTAGCCAAGTCCTTAAGTATTAAAGACAAAATTTGGGAAATGTCTTATGTAACGGTATGGGAAATTTTCACTATGAAATTCTGACTCTAAGTCTACCACAGACATAGAAAGACATCGGAACGACATGAATCTAGCTGGGTTAGCGGTAAACTACTCATTATGAATGTCCTAACAGAGAAAAAAAAGAAACATTGGAAAGTGCCACCATTTGGACAACGAAGCAATACATGAGGCCTAAATGAAATTTTAAGGATTAAAACATTACCACACTCCTCCAGTCACAGAGGGCATCAAATATACTCCATCATTAGTCTCTCTAAGGAAATGTCCAGGTGAAATCCAATAATTATCCAAAAAAAAAAAAATCTTACTGTAACATGGTTGGAAAGTACTTACGTTTGCTGTGGGCCAGAGATCTTTGATCACTGCTTGTATTCGGCTCACAACATCCCTCCTCATGGCCTCCTCCTCGGGTCGAGGACACATGAAAGCATAAAAGTCTACAATCTCTTCGTGGAGGCTGGAGAAGACAAACACAAGAGTTTCTGATATGGATGTACTGCAGAAGGCTTAATTCTCTCTCCCAAGAATCCTATTTTACTTGGAGCGATGCAAAATATCCAAAAAAACCTACACATCTGCTTTGATTTTATCATCCGATTTCTTGTGAAAAGGTCAAGTGGGCCTGAACTTGGAAACAATGACATAACTGCGCAGCTAAGAATAACTCACAGACCAGAGCAGTACCATCAACACCTATTTAATGAACTGAAAAAGCAAGGTGGTTGGGAAAAGGCCGCTAGCAAAAAAATGTCATGTCACTGATTTCTCTTGGTGATAAGAAAGCGTTCCCCATTAATAATGCAGGAAGTAAGTGCGGTTTTTAATCATAACATTTTCCCCCCGTTATAACCGTGGGAATCTCTGCATTCATCAGCCACTCTGCAAAAATGGTCTAAAACAGCCCTGAATGAGACCAGCTGAAAAAAGTAGGTTAGGAGCTCAGATATTCAAGAGCTGTTCAAGGTGGTCCAGACGGTTACAGAGGATTTTAGACTGGTCCCACTCCTTCAAACTAGTGTGTATCGGTGCACTACGTTCTGTTCATTGTCTAACACACCTAAATTACTTGATCAGTACTAGTGCTTAGAGTTTACCGCCCAAGATGTGCATAAACCCTTTAAAAGTACTGGTGACAGAATACATGTCGTCGATAGAAAACTTCACAAGTGGATCAACAGGGACAATGAACTGTCAGCTGTAGGCTACATTAATACACACACACACACACACACACACACACATAAATGCTCTGCAGTATTCAAACAGAGTTTAGTGGGGATTTAAATAGATAAAGATCTGAATAAGTTACTCAATCTAACTGATATTTACCACAGTTTTAACTTAAATATGCTGTAGTCTATATGTCAGAAATATGTAAACGGTCTGAGTCACGGTACACTCACAACTGTAGTAATACAGCTTTGTGTTACATGTGCGGGGAAAAAAAAACAACAAAAAAACCCCCACACACACACACAAGCCATTTTACCGATGTAACCCAGTCTAGAGGGATAGAAAATTCTAGAAACAGCAACACGGCAAAACACAATCGGGTAAAACAAAAACTACATATAACGACATTCGGCTAAACTACGGACCAAACCAACAGAACAATTAATCTCACCCATTAACACCTGAGCTGTACTTTCGCGTCCTCCACGGGGTCCCAGAGCGTAAGTAATTCCCATTTGTATTGGGCAGCAAATAGTTACTCCCGAAAGTGCTGGCCTTACTGACACTTTTTTTTCGTCCCGGGTGATGATTCTGTTGGTTATTAATTGGTAAAGAGCCATGGATTAATTGGTGCCGAGGAGATTTATGTTGGAAACTACGAAAAAGATGCTCCTGCTGATGTGCGCAGTTGTCGACATTGTGCAAGTGCTCTATGAAGTTAAAATGAAGGTTTGTACAATCGATAGGCAATGGGGTTGTACTGTCACAAGTTGTAGTAGACGACTCCGATTTTGGACTATCTGTTTCGGAGTCCACCGAGGAAGACGATGGAGATGACGACCTGTTTTTCTGCCCTCTACCCCATTCACCCATCCCACATAAATTTAGTCCACTATTAATATTACCAAACGGAGGTGAAAGCGACGCTCCGTGTGCGCTCCGGTGTGGATAGCAACTGGATGAAATTGTACCATTATTTACAACGTGAGGCGGCAGGCAGCTGGCAACCAGTTTGCCTGGTGCCGAAGTATCCAACGTTATATGTTTCATAAAACGGGAGGCCAGGGCGGACGAGTTCACACGGTGCGGATGGTGTTGATTGCCGGAGTCTGTCCGCACACTTTGAGAGGTTTCCCAGATATGCATCCATAGAGCGTTGGCAGGTCCTTTCTGTTCGGGCTGAATCCAAGCTACCCTCGGATCCATTCAACTTTACTCCAAAAACAACGGTATCAAAATCTCTGTGAGAGTTTAAATGTGTTCAAGGGACATCAAACTCCCACCGAAACCCCCCAAGAAGAAGTTCGAAATTTCCAAAATAGCCACTAGATCACCAGCAAGCTACTGTAAACTGTTCAACTCCACAGTACTCCAATATGGCGCACGCTCTTGGATCGAACCGGAATGCGCATGTCTGCGGGACTTTAAACTGTCGCTGGAACACACCCCCATTATAATTCCTCCCTCCCCGTAGGATCATTAAAAGTGCCATACACACGACAATTTTCTACAAAGTAAGGAAGAGAGGATTACTGGCCATTAAGGATTTTGTATTCACGGGCTCTCTTCATAACTTTCTTATATCCCGTAAACTCTGATAATAAATATCATCTGCCTGATTTATATTAAATGTTCTTCTACGGATACGTGTCGGTTTGATGGAGTCACATAGCCATGTGTCCTTGTGTTCATTAGGAGGTATTTAGGTTAATTGATCACTATTAAATGTTTGTGGAGTCATATATACTTTGTCCTCTTAATTGCTCTTACAATATTACTTTCCCCTCGTAAAATACAAAAACTGGACATCACCACACGGACAAATAGGTACGAACATGCCCAAACTGATATACCTCAAGATGTGCGTACCATTTGTTCATCTGATTCTGATTAACATTGAGTGTGTTAAGCGAATAAGTTCCATGCAGATCAAACAAAATATACAATACATAAAAACGTCATTCTCTCTTTAATTTTAATATATAAATGTTTCATACAAATAAACCAAACATGTACAGAACATTTACAATATAAATCTATATTTTACAGTCCCAGTGTCTGCACCGATCTAATGTAATGTATTTACAATCCGACTTGATGCTACCGCTGTTCCAAAATACGCTTTAAAAAAACAAAAAACAAAACAAAACAAAAAAGACACTGGCGAGACTTCAAGGTCAAAAGACAAATCAGAGCGCATAGTAGCATGCTAATCTGAAGGGAACGACTTTTATCGCCAATACATAAATGAACAACCAAGAGCGTTGTTCCCCTTGAGATTTCACAGGTGTATAACCGCAGGTACATTCACATTCGTCAAGTTTTTTGAGGTCACGCTTCAGGATTTGATCTGACGACACAAGGAGCCAATCTGCGTGATGCAGCTAGTAACGGCAGGGGGCACCGGTTGTGTCGTGTCCCCACGCCATGATGCAAGGGCGTCCAAGGCATTTTTGGGGTTGCTAGGCGACAGATCATAGATAGCATAGATGGCAGATAACTGTACTGTCCATGGTACACCTGCATATGAAAAACATAAAAAAAAAAATGTCGTTTAATAATTATTTTGTGACAGTTTGCACCAGACATCTCACAATTCCACGTATGAAAATCAGTGACTGTGTGTCAATGAGCCATAAGTTTGATTCTTTAATTTGAGCCAAGAGACTGGGAGGTGTCAACTGCAAATGTTAATTAAATAAATTTCACACTACATTTCTGCATATAATTAAACCTTGGAAAATGTTTATGTGAAGAGAACCATTTAATACTTAAAAGGCTCATTTCTCTGGAAAATGTATTTGTGGCACAAAAATAAGCAGAAGCAGTCTGAGGTGTGTACAGATCAATGTACATTTAGTACATAAAGTAGCTTTCCCCTAATTGCATGTGAGTTTTGTACTTATATGTAATACATAAGGGAACAGGAATACATCCTTTAAAGTGATCTGTTCATATCTTTACAACTCACTCTCTATTATCTAACCACCAATGTGCACTAAATCTTGCAGAATTTCACTAACTGTGCAAAAAAAAAAAAAAAAAAGACCAATTCCGTGCATACCTTCTGCTTTGCCGTGTTTACCAAAGAGGTTGATGGCATTTGCAACGTTTTGAACTGATTTGCATAGTTTTTCCTTGATCCCCAGCTGTCCAAGACGCCCTGGTAATGAAAATAGAAAAGGAAGGAGAACATATAGGGAGTTTGAGTATTTCTCAGGTGTTAAGGGAGAGGGTATTTCTCAGGTATAAAAAAGAAAAAAAAAAGTTCACTGCACACACACACACACACATTTTAAAGGAATGTCACAACTTACCAATTAACCTCAGTACTGCAGCAACAGATATGTCTCTAATGGGAGTCTGCTGAGATCTTGGTTGGGTCACCCATGTATTCATTACTGGCCAAAGCTCTTTTCTGTACAAACAAACAATCTTTATTTATCTTCATTCAAACCCAGCTGTGAATCTATTCATTCATCACCAACATTAAACTGATGGGCTGAAAGCAAATTCATGTAATCTGGTACCCAATTATGTTGTCGTGGGTCCACTTCCATTTTTGATGAGCACAGAGAAGATCCACAGCAAACACATAATCCCACGTAGCCTGGCAGAGGTCCTCTCCATGCCGTTCATGGCTCTGAAATTTGAGATCTTTATCCTCTTGGAGTGCTCTCAGAGATCTGCTGATAATCTGCTGGATCTCAAAGGGAGGGTTCTACAAGACAGCAAGTTTCAGAACGTGCTCAGCATTATGTGAAAACATTAAGAAAAATTCTTCGTATTACTACATATTACAGCAAGGTTTAAAACAACCTCAGGTTGATACGAGTTTAAGTGAATGACTCGTGAAGATTTTACAAGTGTTCCAAACTGTCACAGCATTTGTAGAAAAATAGTATTACAACACTGAGGACATGAAGACATGAATGTGTTGAGCAATAATTCTAAGGAAACCTCAGTAATCCAGATGCTTGCAGTGTGCAGTCTGAGAATCATCCAAAAAAAAATCCCACAATGTATTATTAATTCAAGAAGACTATGTACCTTGTCCCAGTTCAGATAAGCAGTGAGATACTCCAAAATCTCTCCCTCTGCTTTTAGGTTGGTAACCGTGTGGACAGCCTTGCAGACAGCACTTTGATGGGAGAGGACAGAAGGCCACGTAGTCACCATGAACAAAATCAGCTTGGCTGCATTAGGGAAGTCTGTGTGTGAATGATTAAGAGCATGTAAGAGCTTCGATCTATTATGAGACTGACTGATTACACAAATGCTTACAAAACATCTGGAGACAATTTGGCTGAGTGACACACATCTCTGCAAGAAAAAGTAGTCGCAGAAAATATAAACAAGGCATTTTTACTCATGACGTTCACTGGATTTTATATATCACTGTCTTTATGTAAATAATGAACATTTCATTATTAAACAAATTACAAAACAATGCAGACAAAAAAAACAATCATAAACCTGGCTGTGTTGGACTACTCCACTGATAGTACTATGCTGTCCTATTACAGAAAATATGCTTGATAGAAATTAATCAGTTTTATTTTTATCCATCAGTTTTGTGGCTCAGTAACTTAACTGTTACCTTCTTTCAAAACGCTGTAGGCGAGGGCGTGTACTTTTTGCCAGTCCTTCCTTTGACGACAAATGCCTGTGTAGACTCTACACAGACACTGTAAATGATCGTCACTCAGAATGCTTTTCTCAGCCTTCATTTTGGACAAGATGGCAGACAAGAAGTCTTCTGCAAAGGACTAAAACAAAGCAGAAGAAAGAAGAATCAGGGAAGATTTTCTCAGCAGAGCTCCATTCAAGCAACTAAACGATTAGCGTATCTCTTAAGACAAAATGTTGATGCTAAATCTGAGCATTACGCACACAGAAATGAGAATGTGTTTACCTGATGCGTCGTGCAGAAATTGGAAATGACCGCCTTCTCTTCATCCCTCAAGACTGGAACTTGAGAGACTCTCCCAAGGAACACGTGACTTTTGATTACGGGTAAGACATCAAAACAAGACGTTTCGACTTTCTTCAAAGCCTCCGAAATTACTAACTGCTTGTTGCTAATGTCATCCTTGGGTGGCATTCTAGCGCAGTGCTCTTCTTCAAAACTTGCTGCTGGAATACTCTGATTGGGTGATTCGGGAGATTCCACTTTATCAACTGGTTGAGGATTTGTCGATAGCTCTGTTGGTGATGCAGCGTCAGAAGGCACGGGAGAACAGTTGTCAAGTCGCAGTCTCTTGGCACTCTTCGGTAAATGCATGCTGACTCCTGTCCTTTTACCTTTCTGTTCTGTTTTGGTGAAAGCTGTAGATGAAGAAGTGATTGTTTTGTTTCCCGATATCTGACTAACAGATGGAGGAGGAGTTTTGTTCTCAGATGAAGGCCTATTAAGGTTAACGTTTCCACGGAGTATGTTAAGAGTCCGTGCACGAGCTGAGAGTTCTGGATACATGGTGTCAAGCATTTGCATTGAATTCTCCTGAGAAGAACTGGGGGACGAGGAGCAGATTGCTGACGAGGGCAATCTACCTGGGACAGGGACGGCATGCTTTGGTGTAGCTGACCCAAACTGCAATGGAGAGGAAGGCACACCACAGTTGGGGGATGATGTACCAAGACAAGGAGACTTCTCAGAGTAATCCTGAGGTACAGAAGTCTGTTGTAAGGGGGAGATCGGTACAGCCAATGGTGAGGATAGCTTTTCAGGGACATGCCTCAATGGACTGTAATATTTTCCAAATCTTGGAGGAGTTGCGGTCAACGGCATAACAACAGGACGTAGCGGCGGTCCCATTTCGGCACGAGCTTTTCCCAAAGATTCTGGGGATGGTGTTGCATTTAAGGACTTTACGGAGATTACACCTGCTAGATGAACACCTTTTTCCACACCTGCATGCTTCAACAAATCCATTACAACTGTGCGTGGCGAAATCTCATCTTGATGGCTATTTCTGGAGTTACTGGAGTCCTCTATTGTCCCATGTTGAGCATTGACTGTACAGACAGTTGTTCTGAGTTGTTCAGAGTTGTCAATACTGACACTAGTTTCCTCAGATATTCTGTTCTCTTTTAATTGGTCAGCCTTCTCACTGCCTTGCCTAGGTTTTTTGAGGGGGTCTTGTGAGTCTTTCTCGGGTCTCTCTTTTACTGATAAATCCTGACAGCCACTCTTCATATTTGAGGAACTGAGCAAAACTTCAAAAGTCTGTTGAGTGGGCACGCCATCCTCTGAACACCTGTTCTGTTTCTCAGTTGCTGTAACTGTACTCAACTCCTCTTCCATGGAATCTCCCTTATTCTCTGGAAAATTCCCGGTGGGAACTACGGGTCCAGGTCTTACGCTGTTTTGTCGCTGGAGTCCAATGCACTCCCCATCACTGGACGATTTACTTTTCTCTGAAAATTCACGTGAAGTTGGTTCACTGATTTTGTCAGGACAAGACTGTCCATCGGAGGTAGACCTTTCACTCCTACTGTAAGTTTTTTCACATTGTTTTTCACTGACAGATAATTTATGACATAATGCGGCACTCTGCTTTTCATTATCTGAGTCAGCTGACTCAGCTCTGTTCTTAATTTCAGATTTTGTACTGATCTCATTTCCACCCACAGACAAATCTGAACAACGATCCTCCTCCAGGCTCTCTGATAAAAGTGATCCGACTGAAATCGATGAACTAGGTTTCACAGTTTCACTACTCTCCATGGCTGTCTCTTGTTGAAAACTGCTTGGCAATTCCTGTTCTTCCTTTTCCTCCTCTGTCTGTGAGCATGCATCTGGAATCGGTTCTACAGTACTAGATGGTATATTTGCTTTCTCGTTAGAATGCCCTTCAGTAAGGTCGGGGTTTTCCGGCATCCGCTCATTTCCGTTGCATTGAAATGAATCCCTGTCTTCGACCTCCAAAACTGTCACGTCCGTGTTCACTACTGATTTATTATCTGAAGAATCTGATAGCATTTTGTCTACTTCACTGGACTCAGTATGTTTTGAACCTTCCGATTCCTTTTCTGGTCGATCTTTCAATGCATTTGGTGCGCCAGGTTTTGACGGATTGCTATTCTGATCTGTAAACTCTGTGTGGGTGAGGGACTGACACCCCATTTCCAATTTTATGTCACACTTTCCAAAAGGAGGCTGCAGTGCAGCCTGTCCGTTCTGTAAACTCAGCACCGTGTCTTTGCCCGATTGCTTAATCTCAGACGAGCCTTCTACTTCCATAGCTTCGCCGTCTGTAAATGAGTTTTCCAGTGACTCTGGCACAGCAGTGAGAGGTGTTGTGGTCTCCGATAAGACCGAAAGGCATTTTCTGGCATGAGCACAGGCGAGAGAATCACCAGATGCCATCTGAGGATTCACGCATTGGTATTCTGAAGGTACATCCCCTTGTCCAAAGGGCAGACCTTTATGAACAGTTGCAGAATTTTCAATTTCTTTGTGGCTTTTTGAAGCATCAGATTTTACTGTGCTACATGTAGAAATACACTCCGTTGTCACCGATTTGCTCTCCACACAGGTGTCTAAGGTCTGGTGATTTGACAATCCAGAAGACGGAGAGAAGTCCTTGGATTCAGGTTGAATGACTGGTGGACCATGATGACTGAAATCCACATTTGAGCGGTCCTCAACACTAGGCCGAGTCCTCTTATCAGTCGACAGGTCATCATCCAAGTCTGCCTGCAAATGGTTCGTTATTACACAGATTAGCTCACATTATGAATGATACCTAGCAATAAAATGATACTGGCTACTTAAACCGAACTGAAAAGCACAAACAAATATTAGATTTTTGTAAATGCCAAACTAACTTCTGTATAAGCGTGTAGTTCACAAAACTTTCACAAAAACTTTCACAAAAACATTGGAAAATCAGGTTTAGAAATGTCCCTTCAATATAAAGGACATCAGTGACGGGGTGGATGTGCGTTACTCTACTGGTAATTTACATTACAGTTTTCAGTATTTTAGTAAGCTTTAGAGTTATAAAACATAACCCCTAGTGGAAAATGATCCATTTCATAATGTGAACCAAACTGTGATCTACATACTGTGCTGTACAGTAAGAATATATGTGTTCTTAGTCTCACAGAAAGGATGTTACTTTTGCTCCTAAAGTCCAGTTGAACCCTAGCATGAAAATGTTTCATTCTCTGAAACTGAAACTAAATGTTTTTTTGACACTAGCTGAACTGTGAAACTTTAAAACAAATTCTATTCAATGCTGCTGTTGATGCTGTATCACTTCCTAACACTGTTCACGTGTGTGTGTGTGTGTGTGTGTGTGTGTGTGTGTGTGTGTGTGTAACTTCACACAGTGACTCACCAATGGCAAGAGAGCCCTTGGCAAAGGCTTGAACCAATCCAGAATCTCCTCCACCTTACTGAATTGTTTCCAATGGCCTTTACCAGATGATGGACATTTTTTTTTCTTTTCTACAGATCCAGCTGTTTCCGGCTGGGATAAGGGGCTGTTTTGAAAGTGCTCCTCAGACTCTTCAGATGTCCTCTCCATTTTGTTATCTGGGCTTACTGTATGATCTTTTTTTGGAAATGACGAACAAGTCCGATTCTGGTCTGACAACACTTTTAATACTGAACTAGGGCTGTTAGATGCATCCCGATCAACTTTTGCAGATGGGCTCTGGAAAACCGACGGCATCCTCTGTCTCCTCGGCGGGCTTGGTAGCACTGTCTGACAAGTCCTTTTGATCTGGGTTTTTTTGGGTGAGGTCCACATGTTTTGAGCTCTGGAGTCTGGTACAGAGTAACCTGCAAAAACATGTTTTGTCATGGTGGAGGGTCAGAATGTTTCAGTCATTTTTTAACCATCATTTGTTTATGTACTATGTGTAGATGAAGAAACTGTAATAAAATAACTGATGATTACCAGAGAAATGTAATGCGTTAGAGTTTGGCGATGACCGAGGTTCCACACAATGCCACAGTTCCTCTAAGAGCTGTCTGACTTTAGCTGAAAAGAGAATGCAATTGGAATATTCCATGAGAACTAAGGCCATTTTTTAAAAAAAATATTATCCTGGTTGTTTAAAACTGTGTTCATTTTTGAGCACATCAGTCCATCTTTTCAACACACAGACACACACACACACATTTAAGAAAAGTGGACAAAGTGAACCTACATTTATCAACTTTTGCTTCAGCCTCGGTTTGACTTGAGGTACTTTTCTTCTCTGTAAGAAAAAACAAGCTTACTTAAAAATATCACTTTACGTATCACCGTACGTCAATATCATTATTAATCATTACAAAAAAAAAATATTTTTTCCCAAATTACAAAGCAAGTTTTACCTTTGCAAAACTCCTTCTCCAGCTTTTCCAGCTTTTGCTGTTGGGAAAATACAAACGCAGACAGACACAATTGAAACACACAAACAAACACATATGTACAGTATATTCCTTTAAAGTAAATATAAATGCTATATGTGGTCAGTGACTGCAGTACTGTGGTAAGGGGAATAGCCAAATAGCTTAGCTGGCTAAGGATTCAAATGTCAAGCTTAGAGGCTCAATGTGCCCTTAAGCAAGGTTCATGGCCCTGTAGCTACTCCTCAACATTATAAACATTTTAAGTTATTCAGGATAAGAGCATAAGCTGAAAAGATAAACGTAGAAGAAAATGTCAAAGCATTTTCAGTAAACATGAAACAATTTTAGCATGTCGTAAGCATTTTTAAAATATGTCACAGGGCACGACCAGTTTGGATAAAATAAACACCTGAGTTTTCAGTAGTTTTTCTTCTAGTGTTTTCTTCTCGTTTTTCAGGTTAGTAATTTCTTGATTCTGCTTAAGCTTTGTATCTGTAAGGGGGGGAAAAGAGACAAAATGGGATATGTTCATACATTTATGTTCATACTTAGCAAACAAAAGTAAAATACATTCATCCAGAACTTCTGTGAATACTGCCTTGTAGCTAGTTAGCAGCTCATCTAAAGGAATGGCCAAAATAAAATATATAAACACCAACCTTCAAGAATAATCAACTGATTTTCAAGATTCCCCTTTCTACAAAAAAAAGGAAATACAAAGATGTAATTAGTCAAAAAAACATTCAGTGACAAGTGCATAGCAAGTTCTCATTAAAAAACAAACAAACAAACAAACAAAAAAATGGCTATTTAATCAGAACTCAATGTGACCCTTACAAAAATCATTACCGTTTTATTCTACTACTAAATGTAATGGCAAAAATTGACAGCTCTCTCCGGCGCGGCAGAACTCACAGAATTAATGTTTTGGCATTTTCCACTTTCAGAGCCTCCATCTCCTCTGCTGCTTGCTGGCATATCTTCAGAGAAACCTACTCAAATTAAACAAGCCAAAAGCCAATAAAAGATCATGACAAAGCAAATGATTATGGCACTTTGAGGACAGTAAGACTCCAGTTAAACTGTGATTTGTACATATTTGATTATGCTTAATGTTTGTCTCAGATCTGAACTGCTTTGTGAATACATGTTCGATGTCCCAATCATACAAATATGGTAGCATTATAAGACTTGCATTTTAAACGTGTTTTAGACATATGGTTGTGAAACTGGGGTCCGAAATGAAAATACAACATATGGGTATGTCAGAATTTTTAGAAGGCACCAATTCCCTACTCCAAAAAGAAAAAAGAAAAACTACTGCCCCTTGATGTCAAGATGTCAGGGTATGACATCAAAATATGTTCAGAAATCCCGAAATTCTGCCTGATTCCTAATAACCTGTACCCACTTGAGTGAACAAGATTGAACAAAGGGAAACATCTGACCTTAGCTTTCTGTAGTTCCTCTTCAAGGGCTTTCTTTTCGGTGTTTAACTGTAAATTCTTGTGAATTTGCTGCTGTGCAGTTTCTGCAGGTAAAATATAGATAGAATGGTCCATGAACCATCACACGAGTACAGATTAAAGTAAAAAGTTCTGCGTCATTCAGAAATGAGCCACTGGGGTTAAGTTATAATCATATTCACCTTCAGCTTTTTTCAAGGAGTCTTCAGCCCTCTCTTTTCTGAAGAACAAAGAGAACAACGCTGTGAGAATGTGAGACTGGTTGTTTGAGAACAAGATCAATTGTTTTTAATGCAGAAAGTGTCTTACAGCACAAATATCCTGCTATTGTCCTCTTTCAGACTGTCTACCTCTTCAGACTTTTTCTGATAGGTCTTCAAAGCGGCCTGAACAGGAAAAAAATGAATGAATGTTGGACAAACCAATCAATAACATGCCCTGCAAATTTGACACAAACCTTCAAAGGGATCCAACAACAACAACAACAACAACACAAACAATGAACAAAAAGCAGCCAATAAATATTCCGTTCAGATGACAGAGGTTTATCATGTATACCTTTGTTGATTCCAGCTCTGCCTTTGTTGCCTCAAATTCAGCATTCTGTTTCTCTAAAGGAGACAGTTTCAGCAGCACTTCATCCAACTGTTTGTGCAACTTGCTGCTCTCCCTGCAGGGGTCACAGGAACGTCTCATTTAGAATTGGCACAGCATCCCCACACATAAGTCAAACCAGTTCGCTACTCAATAAATTGATTTTTCACGTTTTCAAGTCCACATTTTGTTTTTATTGAATGTAAAACAGGGGTGTGATTGAAGACTGATTGTCAATAATACAGATTAGGTTATTTATGATAAAGTTGACTAGGAATACAAAAGAACTCTTACCTTTGAGATTTTTGAAGCTGTAAAGAACTGTCAAGGAAAATAATGCTTACAGAGGCCTAATTTTATACAAAAACTACAACCGTAAAGACACCAGGGTGGAAAGTTCTGAATTCTGATACAAGTTGATTTTCTATGTACAGTTTTGCCAAAATCTCAATCTTATTTATCATATAACAGAAGTATAAATGCTAAAGTACACCAAGCAGTTGCTATACGCAGTCAGAGTTCATTTAGTACAGGAGGTCATTACAATGTAAACAACAAGCATGAATCTGACAATACAGATTGAGTCTTATTGAATGCCCTGAAATGAGAAGCGTTCTGAAATCAGTGACTGAAGAATCAGTAGTAGCAAAGGATATCATCACATTTCTCCCGATATTCACTCAGCAAATGGCTGAAAGAAAGAATGAGTGAAAAAAAAAAAAAAAAAAAAATATATATATATATATATATATATATATACGTATGCACAAGTAAAGGAAACAGTTTTGACAATGTTGAATCCCTGAAGTTAGTAAACATGTTTGAAGAAATTTACACAGTGAATAACATGACCAGCTAAAGTCATTACGTGGGTTACACCCACAACACTCACTCTGTGTCGATGATCTTCTGTTTCAACGTCAGAAATGCCGCTACATAGTCATCTAATGTCTGAAAACACACAAAAGAGCGCTTTTAGTTTAGCGTACAAATATTTTTCCACAAAACTGTGTGAATATAAGCACATATCAGGCATTTAAAAAAAACAACAACAAGGGTTTGTATACATCTGACAGATGAAAACGTTTCCGTGCGTATACTAAAACATTTAGTTACTTTTTTTAATGTTCACTGTTGTTATGTAGCCTATATAACAGTTTCGCCGCGTTCTAAGAAAACGAGTTAATTTCCATGTAAAATGTTAATACTGGACTAAGTAAGGGATAGTAACATACAGCTGATCAAACAACAGAAAGACAGTCATGTCCAAGTTCATTTGTCATTTATACTACCCTGTACTGTCAGAGATAGCCATCAGTAAAGAGCGAAACACTCGTACCGCGCCAAAATACGTCTCCTCGCAATACAGAACAAAGAGTTACCTTAGTATAAAATACGGTGTTTTACCGTACATTCCAGACAAACTCAAATGTGATTTCAGCGGCGCGCTCCCAACAGCTTGACAACTCACCTGATTTAAAACAGTACAGTTTTGACAAGTGTCAGAAGTCGCTTCCGAGGCAATTCCTCCAGTTTTGGACTGGTTCTCCCCTGGCATCATGATACCAAATCACCTACATGCATTCGATACATACATACAAAAAAAGTCACAATAAATTAACTCCAAACCACGGACATAGTACCACTGATGACAACAACAAATCCAACGTCTTCCAAACGCACCGCACCACGTTGACTTAGGACCCCAAATGAAGGACCCGAGCTGTCTACAAAATGCCAGTTTCAAATTTCCGAAGAGAGTCATTGAACGGTAATATTTGTGATACACGCTATACTTTAAAGTGGTGTAATTGAGAAATTGTAGATATTCGAAGTTCTAAAATATTTTAAAATATAGCCAGGGTTTTTTGAGTTTTTGCTGAGCGCCTGGGCCGGCTTGTCGTCAGGCACATATTGGGTGGAAGCATTTAGAGGCGCGGATGATCTACTGCCACATGCCGAATTTTAATGTTGTGTTATGGTTTAATGCCTCGTGATTTGTTAATCACTTTGTTTTCTATCACTGGTGTGTAATGCCCCCACCCCCAAAACAGTGTTGACAGACATACGCTTTTTCATCTCCTGGCCCACAGTTTGCAGATATCGTTAGCCTACGTATAAGGAGGGATTTTTATTGGTTCTCTGACATTCTACTTAAAAAAAAAACCAAAAAAAAAACGTATGACAGAAGAGCAAGAGAACGTCTCGAGGGTGTGTAACTTAATAAAAGGTTTACTGTTGTGTGTGGATGCGCTATGGAGTGATGGGATCTCTTGCTGCTGATACCGCAGCGGAATAAATGAATAAATATAAGTTTATTTATCATTTTTTTAGTCCAAGGTTTTTCATGCTGTATTTGTTTTAACTGTTACTGATTTTCGTTCCAGACGTATTTGATGTTGAGGCATTTTTCAATCAGGCATAGTTTTGTCACTAGAGGGCGGTATTGAAGTACTAAGCTCTCCAGTGAGTTGGTTGAAGCTCAAATCGGGGAATGTTTTCATCCTGCAAGAAGCAAATTAAAGGTCCTTAGACAGACCGAAGATGATGGACTGCCTCTCCGTTTGAAAAGCTCCGTTTGTTTCCGAAATTCATAGGTTGTCATGACATCAATTATAGTTTCAGGCTTGTGTCTGAGACCGCTTCAGAAGATGGGAACGTGTCGGGATCCAGTTAGAGAGCATCCTGATTGGAGGATAACACGGTTCTGCTTTATTGTAGCTCCGGGGCTAAGAGCGTGATGTTATGTCAGTCTGATCTTGGAGAAAGATAACATTCTTTCAAAGGCTTTCCCCCCTCCATCTGTACAGCTCTGTTGAGGTCAGCGCCTCATTAAACACAACAAATCCTCCGTCTCGTTTGTACTTCGACTTAAAGATGTAAGTAACATGACAGCTTGGATTATGTCTCGTGTTGGTAGAGCAGAATTCTAATACATGGATAGTCAGGAGAAAGAATGTGTACTAAGAAGTGTCCCATTGACTGACAATACTGACTAACCAAACAAAGTCCCTCAAAGGGAGTCTTTTGCGTCAATATATTGCCTTATCTTGTCAATCACCGACTGAGTGGCAGACGGTCAGTCAGAGGCATATTTTGTAACGATGCTTGTTGAATTAGTAAGGGTTCAGTTGTCTCTTCCGCGTGTCAGGCCTTTTGCTGCAATCCACTTCAAGCGGTTCTCGCATAACAATAACTTCTTAAGACGGAATTGCATTTAAGGCAATTTTGACGGCATATTTAGGCTTCCTACAAAGTTGGGTTGCAATTAAAAAAGACAGAAAGAAAGAAAGAAAGAAAGGAGAAAAAACACACAAGACTTTCTAGTTAGCAGAACCAGTCTAAACTACATCAGTGCGGAGCTATGTGAACAAAGGGTGGTTATGCACAAGTTGGTAAGGTGCCCACAAACACACACACACACAACATATTATTTATTGTTCATATCTGTTATGCATATCATCCTGGTAAACTGATGTAGGTAACATTAAGAAACAATGCATTGCATGTTGCAGAACCAAATTTGTTAGTATTCAGGATGTGTTAAAGATTAAAAAAAAAAAAAAAAAAAAGTCCTTTAAGCTTGGCTGACAACAGGCTTGAACAAACAGCCTGGAACGTGCTGAATAACTGTTTGACAGAGAACCACAAACACACGAACGCACACTCACACATGTGCACCATTTTAGGAGAACAATGATGTCTCCTTCACCCTTTAGGAGTGAGTGTTTGATGACGGAGCCATGCAGGGGGTCTGTGGAACAGTCCAGGAGGCTGGTTAATCCAAAGAGCGTTCAGAACACTAAGCCCTGCCTGGAAGTGCTGACATCAGCCCCGGCTCTCCCGCTCAGGTTTCGGCGGACATCTGTACAGGAACAAATAAAGACATCCAGAGCTCCTCACAGCTGACTGACCATAAATCAGCGATCCAGAAGGTGGGGAGAGAAAAAAAAAAAAAAAAATGTGATTGTGCATCTCTTACTATCCTGTGCCTGTGTTCTTTTCTCTTCATTCATTCATGGGATTACTGGTTGTCATCAATGTCTGGGGCATTCGTGTGTGGTATACGGGGTGTGGTTCCAGGAGATTTGGGAGGTCAGATGTAGCAATGGTTAGTTCTGGTTGTATTAGTAATAACCAGCCATGGTCAAAAAAAAAAAAAAGCCGAACTAATAAAACTTGTCAGTCTTGGTCAGTCCCGGCTATGATGGTCTAACCTACACCAATGTCTGTAACCCAAGCACCGTGACTGAAAATGTATATTGTTAAGTAAGCTGGAAGGTCTTCTCAGAGGAAGACAACATTAGAGAATTGAAGACTTTAATCTGTTATTTTGTGAATGAGGGAGTCAAAATTACCTATCTATCTATCTATCTATCTATCTATCTATCTATCTATCTATCTATCTATCTATCGTTCTGTCTGTCTATCTATGTATTGAAATACAATGTTAAAGGTCACTAGATAGATAGATAGATAGATAGATAGATAGACTTTCAGACTCTAGGAGTAAGGCCATGACTTCACGTATCTGCTACCAGATTACTGCATGAAATCAATAACATTTATAACAGATATTAAAATAGGTTATGGGGAAAATTTGGAGCAGTTTGTATTCCAAAATTTTCATAAAGCACAGCATTTTAAAAAAGCCCAATGAAAACCATACAAGTCATATGTATCTACACTGAACTGTTTCCAATAGTCAGTAGTCTCCATCTGGAAACAATAGACTATGAAGAACAAGGAAAAGTCTGAGTCAGCAATCAAAGTAGGATAGTTAACAGGGATTGTGTATTTGTCTCTGTCGCTGAAGGCATCAGCAAAATGTAGAAATGACATAGCCACTGCTTCTAATGGCAACACTGAAAACCCTCTTAATCTGTCCATGTTAATATGGATGGGCGTTGACTCCCTTCTCAACCGCTCAAAGTGACAGTCTGTTGTTATGAGTGACAGAAATGATTACATTCATTTATTGCTGTTTTGCTACATACTGTATAAATGATGAAGTTACTTAGCTCTGTACAGCAGACTTCACAGTCCTTAACATGGAAGCACACCCTTGTCAAAAGAGCAATACATGTTCTTTTTTTTTTTTTTGTTCAGTACAAGCACATACATGTCAACTGAAGAAACTGTTCATACATTGTGGTGGTTGCATTTCAACACAGTTTTTTTTTTTCCTTTTTTTTAATGTGGAGCACCAATTTAAAAAACTGAACCAGTCTGAGTTATGGTGTATGTAGCCTGTACAGATAATGAAATCCCAGCTGTCCCAGGCCATTTTCCTACTTGCAGCTGTTTTCTTTTCTTTCTTTTTTTTCAAAACAAAGAAAACACAGATACACATTACAGAACATAAATGAATGTTGAACAACAATGGTATGCAGAACATAAAAAACCAAAACATTAGAATACAACACATTACCTCAATCAAAGGCATTCCTGAACACAAAATGAGGGAGTATACTAGCCAGGGAAACCAGGTAAATTAGAATTCAAAATTCATATTTGTAATGACATATAATCATAGAATGACACTGTAGAGCAATGTTAATAAATAAAAGAACCAATATGGTGGTCGTATAAAGCAGTTAAAAGTCGTTTGTTAATTTAGACCACTTTAAGAGGCTTTTGTCATTTGTTTGACACAAAAAAAACCCCATTATGTAGCACCATTAGAAATACACATGGAGGTTCTGTGCATGCATAAAATCCCTGTTGAACATGGCTTGCTGTTTCTTCAACGTTCATTCAGTCTTTTTTTTTTTTTCCAGAGAAAAGAGCAGTGGATGCCGTAAGGCAACACAAATAGGGGTAACATTTCCCAAGACGCTTCTTCTTAAAATACTTGTCTCGCCATCTTTAGACAACAGTATTTTCATAACAGTGATCCTGCAGAGGACCCTCAGTTCAGCCTTGTGCACATTCAAATGTTCACAGAACCAAGCTTTGCACCAAATCCATTTGTGTTGAGGGGTTTGGCAGATCCAATGGGAACAGCGGAGAAGCCATTCCATCCAGTCGTGTCCATTTTGAAGTTCTGAGGGAAATACCTTCACAGAAATCCATTTTCAGAGTGGCGTTAGGCTGTCTGACAATAGATAATGCCTTGCAAGGCAACCTGTCCTCATTGTATGAAGATACCTTGCTTCATTAAATGTTCCTGAAGGCATCTGTCTTGCTTCCAGTCTCACAAAAAAATGTCTCTGTGGTCAGTGCACGTGCATGTTCAGTTTTAAGGAGCCTTTTAAAGCTAACCTGTTGCTATGCACATCCCCGACATCTATTGGCTTGTCCTTCTAAGCTCTAGGCACCCACACACACACACACACACACACACACACACAGAGTGCAGAGGCCTTATAGATTCGTATGAGAGCAGGACTTGCAACATTGTTTCCCGTAGAACTTGTGGTTACAAACTCCATGCTGTGGCACAAGGTAACACCAGTTGAAATAGTCTTTGCAGACATCGTCTGTGGAGATTAAAAAAGGTGACATGTATGAATGGGCAGACCTTGTAAGTTTGCCTGAATGTTCTCAAAATTAGTAGTTAAAATTAAATTGTAAAATGAGGTCTTCATACTGGAAAAAATGTCCAAAATGCTTAGATTTCATCAAACATAGCTATTTTCCATGCTACCAACATTCTGTGTTTTAAAGAGGACTTTCATTCTGCATCTTTGAATTTCACAATCCTGGAGTCCTGGAGACCCACAAGCCTGCCTGCTGTTTCTCTTAGCCCACACCAAGACACCAGAATCAGCCTCTTGAGTAATAAACAGTGCCTTAATTAGCTAAACCAGATATGTTCTTGCTGTGGCCTAGAACAACAGCACGTAACCTTCTGGATCCTCAGGACTGAAGCTAAAAAGAAAAAAAAAAAAAAAAAGCTGCTTTTGGATACGTCTAGGTCTCGGGTTCTTTAAAAGCATGTTATCACAGGATAGCACGTAATGACAGACCTCCAGCACCTTTTTTCTCAGGCTGTGCGCAGAAGTGGGTGTTACAGGCCTGGGACATGGCAGGTCTCAGATGGAGGAGACACCCTGAAGAGGGTCTGCCGTTGAGAAGGCATTGAACAGAGCGTGCCTGTACCCCTCCTCCACAAGACACTGTACACTACAAACACAACACACACACACACACACAAGACTATGGCAATAGGAAGAGCATACAGGAAGACAGCTCAAATTGGTGGAGCGTTGCCATATGAAACCATGTTTTTACTGGTTCCCTCTCTTCCGCTGGAACACTTCAACTTTAAGATGGTTTTGTTCATGAAAACAGTCCGTATCTTCGTAAATTTAACCGACTTTTAAGACAAAACAACATACTGGGCTTTAAAGCAAAGCGCAACAACGTCCAGGCACAACTGAAAAAGTAAGCTGAAAGCGTTTATACATAGTTCATAGCATTTGTAGAATCTTCTTTCTTAAAAAAAAAAAACAAAACAAAAAAAACTCAAAAACGAAACCTCTATAACTGAAATAATATGATTGTGAGTGGCACAGTTGGAAGTGTAGGGACAGAGAGAGGCTTACCTGAGACCAGGGGGAGGTATACCAGTCTGCTTTCTGGTGTATGGCACTGGGACAGTCTGCCAAGACGCACGCTCTCTGCAGCTCCACAGATGGTTTGGGCACATGGTGACACTTTTTGGGTGCCAGCTCTCTGTATTTCCCTACCACATCCTTCTCAGCACATTTAATGAAACGTGTCTGAAGACCTTTACCACATGTTACTGAACACTGATGGGGGAGAGGGAGGGAGAGAGAGAGAGAGAGAGAGAGAGAAGAAGAAGGAGAGAAAGAGGAAAATATTGTTATACCATAAATTGGTATGACGGGCCAGAAAAGAGAGTGACGGCAAGAATTTACTACCCTAATTTATTAAGATCCCCATACATCTAACAAAAAAACAACAACAACAAAAAAACGCTTGTGCAAAATATTACTGAATTTATCAATAATGTTGAAGATGAACAAAATTATGTCTTAACCGGTTATTGAAAAGACACGTCCTCAGCACATCACGGGCAGTCCTAAGAGAGTTTGACCGAACACGGCCCTTACAATGAAAGGAGTGAAGGCTTTTTACCTCCTGCCATGTGGAGATGAACCACTGGACCTTGCGCTGTTTGGGGCAGCGTTTGAGCATGCAGGTCTCCTGACTGCTGGGTTTGGGCTGGGCCAGGCACAGGGCGTCAGGTAGGGCGTGAGCATGAGCTCCAGGGTTGGCGGTCATACACGTCACCCTCCTCTTCCTGAGCCCTTTACCGCACTTTCGGGAGCACTGCGAACGACATACATCAACGCGAGCATGACTTCATACGCCGGGGCTCTCTCGTTCATCTGTCAGCGACCGAGCGTGTTCATTTTACAGGGCTTGTAGAATGTGGAAGGAGGGGAGGGAATTGGACGAACAAGCAGACACCTTGTTCACACTTCTCTTTGGTACCTTATATGTGTGCAGTGAATATAACACATCTAATCAGCGCTCTGTTTAAAAGCTGATGTAGAAAAACCTGCCAACAGCCATGGAGTCGACTTACAAAGGTGGCTTTACAGCTTCAGGGTAATAGAATCCTTTGTGTGGGTCTACAGAGTTACAAATAACAAGAGGTGAGTCATGGGAAATGAACCAGGCTCTCTTTGTGGTGTGGAGAGGTTCAGCGGTGACGAAATAACCCCACAGACATGCAAATAATTGTTAAGAGGCCACAAACTCCCAGTCAGCAGTTTTTCTTGTCTGTATCTCCAGTTAGTCCGGCAGTTGCATGTCATTTAAAGTGCTATTGTAAAATATGACTTAAAAAAAAAAAAAAAACAAAACAAAAAAAACCTCTGCAGTATTATAGCTTAAACTGAGAGAGGGTTAAGAAAGGATTTTTTTTGTTTGTTTGTTTGTTTGTGAATAAAAAGGACTATCCAAAATGTTTGCTAATATTCTTCACTACATAAAGCCTGACTACTAATGTTATGTGACTGAATAAAAACTCAACTTACTTCTTTGACTGAATAAAAGCCCAACTTAACTTTGAGTTTGGGAACCGGTCTTGGCTTAATCAAAGCTAATTAGTTTGTGAAGTTTTTTGGAGTGAGCTAGATTTCCTATCAAACCTCAGTAAAGCCTGAGGGCTGTACTACGAAGCAAGTTAACTGGCTTATCCAGGTAACTTCTGGTTAATTTAACTAAGAATAAGTAGTAAACCCCCTGATAGAAGAGCCCTATGGACTATGCTCTTCTATTAGGATGTTTGCTACTTACCCTGAGTTACCCAGAAGTTACCTGGATAAACCAGTTACCTCACTTCATAGTACAGCCCTCTGGTTGTGAGGGACTGTGGATTGTGGTGGATTACTCACCTGAGACCAGGGTCCAGTGGTCCACTCAGGGGGACAGGAGCGTGTGTTGCAGGCCTGCCTGTGCAGTGGAGCTGGCTGCATACACTGTGTTTCTTGCACCGGGTTTACCTGACTGGGCCCGATCCTCTGGGTACACCGCACCTGCCGGATCTGCTCGCCCGCTCCGCAGCTGCGACTGCAGGCACCCCAGTCTCCAACGCTCCAGCTGTTTCATCACCAACACACAACAGCAATACATACATCACACAAAACTACCGACACAACAACACCAACGCATCACATCACACAACACTCCAGCCGTTCTCCTCCATCGTCGTCGTGTCGCTGAGATAAAGCTGACTCAGAAATGTGGCACGCTCTTCTTTTTCTTACGCCACAACCGTAAACCCATGGGTTTTCCAAGCTACGTCTTTCAGCAGTCCGTGCTGATGTGGTGCAAAACCGAGCACCAGTTAAGAAATATTAGGACGGGTTGTTTACATAACCTATTTGTGCAAATTTAAACGACTCCCCTGAAAACACACAGATGATCTGACATTCATTGTGTCGCGTGTCACATGTCCTCAGACAGGCAGACCTCTGTCCTGATGACAGATCCCTGGCATGTGGTCTGCCCTGAGCGTTACCTGCTGCCTTAAACCTCTGATGGGTGTCAGTCTATGGAAGTATTTGTGGACCACTTGCTGGCTGACTGGACGGCTGGCTGATGGCACAGCCAGGGAGCCAAAATATCAGGCCCTCCAACTATAACCTTAACTTCTCTCACCAACCCCCGCCTCTGATACCCTCTTCTCTCTCTCTCTGTCTCTCTCTCTCTCTCTCTCTCTCTCTCTACCCTGTACGACCTGAGCTTTGGCTGTCAGCACACATACACAGCCTCCGTTTTATTTGTAGTTATTGAGTGCATCACTTGGTTGGAATGCTACATCGTGGTTGACGAATATATCCAGTGTAGTGTTCTGGCTCTGCTTAGGGTCAAGAACAGAAAAGGAAAAAAGGAAAGAAAAAAAAAACAGGTCTGGAGAATTTCCATATGGTTTCAACTTCCTCTGTCTGTCCTCTCTATGATCTATTTGATATTTAAACTGAGGGATCAGACAGCCTATCCCCTTCTAAAGGACCTGTCTGGCATTGGCTCATCTACACATCACTCAAGCCCTTGCTGATACTTTTAATGGACCTTATATGATGTCTTTTAAAAGATTGTTTCAGCTAGAGGAAGAGATGTTTGTTTGCGTTATTATTTGTTTGTTAGTGCTAGAAACTCATGGCAAATCATGCAAGGTTTCCTCAGTCAAGTTTCGGTAGTTTAAAATACTTTTGCCCTCTCCAAAAGTTTTGTCTAACTGGGTGTGATTTGAATCAACACACATATATCTCAGTTGGCATTTGCTTGGAACGAAAACCCACTACCAAATCATGGAAGTTATTTATTTGTTCCATAAATATTGCAAAATTAAGGCCAAACAAAACGTTCCAAATGCAGTCTATCAAGTTTATATTTCCATTATTCAATTATTTTCATAAAAGCGCAATTCTGGCATCAACCTCAGCTTCATGCAATTTATAATATTATTCATTTACATTTTATTTATTTCAAAAACAACTGCCTTCATGATTTGAGTCCAAAACAAGCAAGAAATTAAATTAAATCTTGAGAGAGCTCTGACAGGGTGTGTTCGTTATGTATGGGGATCAGTAAACCCTCAGTTGGACTAAGTACGAGACAGAAATGAACTTGATTGAGTAAGATGAAGCCTTGGTCTCCACTGACTTGCTTAAGTTTTTAGGGTCTGGAGAAAGATCAAACATCAGATACTGGACCTGAGGTCTTCCCCATGCATCACATGCTGTCTGGAAGCTCATGACAGCGGAGAGGGTTTTGACAGACACTGTGCTTCACGCATTTACCATGCACGACGGTGAAGTCAGTCCCTAAGCGTGTGTTCGTTTTGGGTGCGGGTGTGTGTGTGTGTGTGTTTCTGTTTGTACCTATTTCCATGATGTAATGGTTACTCGATGCCACTGGTTTTGCCGACACAGCAAAATGAAATCATACGAGGTCTCTGAAAATAACTGACCGGCGGCGGTTGTGGCTGTTGGCCAGAGAGGTGTGTGTTTCTGTTACGATCTGCAGGACCTCTGCACTAAAAAAGCTGCTATGTTAACCTCTGGGACCTGCTGGTCACTCTTTCGGAAACTCTCTGAAACTCTCTATTGATGGCGAAGGCTCTCCTGTTTATGCTCGAAGAATTATCCAGCGAACAAATTTCAGTTCTTTGCAAAGTTCCAGAAATGTTGTAGAGGAAGTGAAATCTATCCAAATTGAATTTTGTCTGATTTTAATGAAGTTGCAACAATTGTTTACCAAACCTGTTACATGCCCCCTCCTCCCTATTTTTTAACATGACATCACTGTTAACATCACTGTTAAGTTCTTGAAGATTCTTAATCCCAGAGAGAATACTTTCATGATAAAGACTTTCATGTATTCTAAGGCAGCATTTGGCTCTAGAGACTGGTCCAATGATGCTTCATTGAAAACTCCTAACGATCATGACACCAGACACCAGATCCAACATAGTGAAGATCGAATCACCCAAATCACACTTTTGGAAAAAAAAAAATCCAAAGCCTGGAAGGAGAAGCCCCTTAAAGAGCTGATCAGGAATGAAGCAAATAAAACAGGAACCAGTCACTTAAAACAGCTTGAGATGTCTTTACAGCTGCCATTAGCTCTGTGTGAGAGGTATTGTAAACACACAACAGTCCATTAGGCCTCCAGTGCAATCCAAGCAAACCCTCCCTCTTCTGCATTCTTGATGGAACCCAGGTTTTGGCGGCATCATAACCTAAGGTTCTGCTAAACCTGGTGAGGTCAAACCACAGAGACGTGACATCAGAATCCCTAATACCGGTGGCATTGTTTAAGGCAACCAGTTAATGAAGGCTTTCACGGAAGGCTCCCAATTGGGATTCTTCCCGGACACCCTTAACTAAGACTGAAGGGTCAGAAATGAAGGGGGGGTGGGGGGGGTGGGGGGGCTGCAGGGGTGGAAGGGAAGGGGGAGGGGTCGGGGGCATGGAGAGATTTCTCTTCTGGCATTTAGATGCATCTATACCACTCAAATCTGCAGAGTCTGTTCCAGCCAACAGCATTTCATAAGCATTATTCATCACTGGCTCTCTGGCTACAGGCAGCGGGGGGCTTTTAGACGTGGTGCTGTTATACATGCAACTGAAAACACAGACGGTAAACCACGCTTTAGGAAAGACAAGAGTAAACATTTTGGCCCATAGTATAACAGCTGAAAATTTAGGATGAATCACAGCTATTGTTTCAGGCCTCTGGAATGACGCTGGCTCTCTCAGCAGATGCACAGGATAAACAAGATTGGATTTTTGTCTGTGCATTAAAACAAAACAAAAAGAAAAAAAAAATATAAGCAGTTTATGGAATCATAAAACATGGTTCGTAGAATTGTAGCTGTTTAACCAAGTTCATATTGGTTCACTGTAGATTTTAGGGTCTGTATCAGGATTTATGGGACCTCCACACAAGAATAAATTAGATCTAAGGTCTACGGTGTGCGAAGAAAAAACATTCTTTTCAAAGTCATTTAAGCATGCTTTGTTTGTACTGTTTTTGTTCAAATTTCAAGTGAATTGGTTTCTTAATATCACTTCTAAATTGGTTGTGTTTTTGGACATCACTGAGGATAAACTGCTCTTTCCTAACTGGTAGAGACAAAGTCCAGACCTGCTCATGCTTCAGCTGTTTAATGACACCATGTCTGTCTAACTCTGTCAGAGAAGCTTCCGGAATTATGAGGACATTGTCTTCTTCTTCTTCTTCTTCTTCTTCTTCTTCTTCTTCTTCTTCTTCCTCTTCTTCTTCTTCCACCTCTACTACTACCCCTACAGCTTCTCTTTTTCTCTCTATCTTACTTTCTTTGTACTTTTAAACCAAAACTTTTCCTTCTCAAATCATCCCGTAGTTAAAAATGACAAAGATTCTGTAAAGGGTCTGATATAATATACATTTGTGTTACACACACACACACACCCATCCCAATGCTAATTCAAATGAGGGGTTTTCATTGCTAAAAGACTTTGTCCCAGTATGTTTTTGCAAAGTTGCAGTATTTTTGTCTGATTCTTTCAGCCCTAAACGGCTGCTCTGGGGCCAGTTTGGATGATTTGTTGATCGTGGTAGCAGTTAAAGCTGGGTTAAGGAGCACAGCTTGAATTAGATGTTAAACAAGTACTGGCATGCTCAGCACAAGAGCCCTACTTGAAACATATTATTTATGAGGACATCACATTTCCCATAAAAGCTATTTGGATCTTTTTAACTGCACACCCAGGGAACATCCTTAAATGTTTATGGTCAAGTGATTATGGTTATGAGATCCGTCACACAAAGCAAGCAAACAGTAAAGACTCTGGCTTATGGGACTTGCATTGTTTTGAACGTCATTTTTGTCTAATAAACAAAAACAACAACAACCACCGCCATCAAAAGAACCCGAAGCACAGCAAACAGTCCAAAGCATATTGGAACAAAGTCCAGAACTGGGTAAAATAAGCATTTGTAGTATATGAATGACTGGGCCTTGTACCAGTACCCATTTGGTTCCTTTACCTTGTCTCGTTTTCTACTAAGTTATTAAAATTCTGACAGGACTGAATGTGTTAAAGCAATACCAAACAGACATAAGGTGAATTCCTGACAGAGACTTCATTAAAACTGCCACTGACGTTAATTAAGAGAGCAAGACCTCAGTGAAAGGGAGTACTGAAGAGAACTGGGACAAGGCCCAGCAATCCAAATACTTCAGATACCTATTTGACACAGACCTGCCTCAATCATCATTGAATTTCACTAGATTAAAAAAGAAGAAAAAGAAGAAGAAGAAGAAGAAGAAAAGACATAAAAAATATGTGGGATTTTCAGGCTGCTGAATACAGTGCAGTCAGCCTCACTCATTTTGATTCTGTGACATCATTTAACTACAACGTCATCATATGTCATATCTCTCCAAGAACATAAACGATAGACACACCATTAGTAGACCATTCTGACAGCGCTGTTATTTAGGTTATCCAGGTACCACATCAGGTTCAAAGTCTTTGGTACATGAGTGGTGTGTATTTGTTTAAATTGCCATGGTTGCCCCCCCCCTCAGCAGACACACACACACACACACACACACACACACACACTCCACTAATATTCCACATTTTTTTCAGACAGGGACAATCATTCAGCTATGAGTTTCAATTTGGTGAGAAACGGTAATTCCCACCGGGATTAAACCGGGGAGGGAAATCAACACGCAGGCGGCCTCTGGAGTTCCTGTCATTCTTTCTCTGGTGAACTGAATCAGGTTTCTTGGCAATCTCTCATGCCAGCTCAGTTCATTGCCGAAGGAGAAGAGGGAACTCTGACCTCATACAGGGCACCGTTTCATGTGCTGAAAACACAGTAATCACATTACACGTTGCGCCGATCAGAAGAGATTCTTCCCCTGGTAACCTGGAGTTTTCCTGCACTCAGCATTCCAAAACAGAGACAGAATCAAACACAGGGTAGAAGATTTGAGTCTTGCAAGAAGGAAAAATGACTTTCTACTCTTCTGTCTTTGAGAAACGTTGTTTTTAATGTCATCCCCTTCTGTTGACAGGTTAACCACATAAAACTTGCAAAAATTATTCGCTTTTTTTTTTTTTTTTGTCTCAACTCTATGTCACTTATTAGTGCTCAAACACAGAGTACAGAGACATATTACTGAAAGTTAATGTGCAGTGCTTTATTTTTTGTTCACACACTCTCACACACACACACACACACACACACACACCCTCGCACGCACCCACAAACCCACACCCACCCACACATAAAAACAATTCATTTTGACACAGGGGATCAGGGGAGCCTGCCCTTAAATGCACAAACATATGTCGATGTTTTGTTTGACACTTTTGATGACAGTGACGGGTTGAGTAGCGACGAGGTTTGGATGAGAGGAGCCTTACACTGCACCCTCTGAGAGACATCAGTTTGTATTAGAACAAATGACTAGTCAGATCTCTTTCACAGATGTTGGGAAACTCTGCGTGTGTGTGTGTGTGTGTGTGTGTGTGTGTGTGTGTGTTTGGTGGGGTAGGGTGGGTCATGAAAGTATTTTGGAATTGTGTGTGTGCGTGTGTGTGTGTGTGTGTGCATGTATGTGTGTGTGCGTGCGTGACAGAGAGAGAGAGAGAGAGTATGTGTGTGTGTGTGTGTCTGTTTGGATGTGGGGGGTAGCTGAAGGCAGTAATTCATTTTTAATTCATTTTTATGAGTGTGTTTTGGGAGTGTGTATGTGTGTGTGTGCGCGCGTGTGTGTGTGTGTGTGTGAGAGAGAGAAAGTGTGTGTGTGTACGCGCGCGTGTGTGTGAGAGAGAGAGAGAGAGAGAGAGAGAGAGAGAGCGGGAGAGAGTGTGTGTTTGTATGTGCGTGTGTGTGTGTCTGTGTGTGTGAGAGAGAGAAAGAGAGAGCGAGAGTGTGTGTGTGTGTGCGCGTGTGTGCGCGCGTGTGTGCGCGCACATGCCTGCACACGGCTCCATATGAGAGAGAAACCAGAAAATGATTTAGGTGGACAAGCTCATCTCTTTGACTTCCCTGGTGGAGTGACAGAGGTCATAGGTGAAGTTTGCTTTCAGCCCCAGTCTTTTGACCCGCGCAGTCCCCTTCTCTCCTGAGTCCCTGATGTGTCTAAATAGAGCCAGTTGACCCTGACTCCCTCTCAGACACGCTCCCACAAACAGCTCCCTTAAGATCTACGGTCATCTTTCAAAGCTTTCGAATCTCTCAGCATCCAACCCTCTAAGCCACGCACCGCTCTCCACGGCGACCAGGCTTGCCTGCTATTCGCTCGTCTCCCCGTATACTACTGAGAGTGAGGTCACTGGCTACAGTCTGATTCAATATCCTTCTTCATATATCAATACATAAGTCATCCAGGCAGAGAGGAATCATTTGCTCTCTTGTGTTTGGAATAAATGCAAAGGTTACAACATAACTGTCACTGTGGATCTAAATTTGGACAGCAGAACCGTCGAGATGAAGCTAAGGTTGCCTTTACGACTCAGGCTCCAAACTTCGACGAGACTTACAAACCGACTGCAAGTGTGGTTGGGGAGATTTCACTTGTAAAATGACCCAAAAAGAAAATGTCAGAGACATTGCTAGACAGTTGATTTTGAACTGCAAATAATGCAATAGAATGTGCATAATTTTTATATAGAGCAAGGAATGATTGGAACAATCTAGGTAATATATCAAAATGATTTAGGATGATTTCTGAAAAACTGACGACACAAAAAGTCCACAGCATTAACCAAGCCAGCATCAGAATAGCGGTCATCTGGAGACAATTTACATACAAAAAAAAATGGATAGTGAACCATCAACATTAATGTTTAAAGATCTGTGAACAGGACTGTCATTAATGTAAGACATCTCCTGACAGCTCCTTCCTAAGTTTCTCATGTTTGAGAGTTTACAACTTGAGAGACTGTCTTCCACTTGGGCATGTTCTATCTTGTCCACGCTGTCAGCAACACTGCCATTCCCGCAGACTTCCCCATGCAAGACACTGATTGGCTGCCCAACCTCTTAGATCTGCCTGCCCATTCCAAGTCCCCCGAGGTCACTTCTGTCATTGCCCTAGACCAGCTGAATTCGAGGAGGATGCCAGTCTCTGACTAAGGCTGGGAAATACCCTGGAATCATACTGCGTGAAAGACAGGGCAGATCCGTTCACTCAGTGGGTGAGTCCCGAACACACCCGGCATGTGCTGCCAACTGAAATCCACAGAGAAGATTTCAAATATAAGATTTCTGGACACGGGGTATCTGAAACGACTTCCCTTGTCATGTTTTTCACAGCACGAACGTTTTTCAGACATTAAATTAATGGATCGTAGCTTGAGAGATGGCAGTGGGCAAAGATACGTAGTCATTTGACATTTAAGTATTTACGAGATGTGTTTTTCCAGTGAATCTATTTTTTCTACTTTTCAAAGGACCCACGGCTCACTGACAGACGTTAGTGCTTGACTCTGCAGGCGGACTGGGAAAAAACCGAAAAAGACAAACTACAGGAAGCACGTGTAGTGGCTAAAACGTGGTTGTTCGACACAGACTCTGTGAAGTGTGGAGATGCAACACAACACTGTCCCATCCCACCAGTAAAACAGCCGCTCTCCAATCTCTGACATTTATCCAAGCGAAATGACATCACAGGTGTAACCATTTTGCAGGCCTGTAAGATCAGCAGCGCCTCTCAGACAATAGAGGGAGGCAGACAAGGGAACAGCAGATGTGAAATCAAGAGCCAAGCAAAACATGAAATGTCATTTAGGAGACAACCGGCTCTCCCTTTATTCTGTTTAACGGTGGTTTCAAACTGGGTTAGTAGCTAGTAGCTAAGTGTTGGAGCTTAAAGAAACCGTGATAAGTCAATAGCTGTCTTTCTCACAGCCGTAATGGGAGGAACAGGATTGTGGGTTTGTGAATCACCACGAAACCACAGGCAGTGAAGTAGCCTCAGGGGAGAGTTGGAAGGACCAACCGACAGAGAGCTACTTAACCGTCTCGGCGAGCTAACGGCCATTTTGGCAGACGCTGGGTAGCAGTTCTTTTTTTCTTTTTTTTCTTTTGTGTCGTCTACTTTTTTTCATGCAGTTTGAGCATTACGCTGAATTATACTGTTTTCCAGCTTCCGAGACGTAACAGAGAAACAAACCCATGGATCACTGTTCCCCGTCGCCTCTAACTGAGCTTGGCACCACGGACCAAAATGCATCTCCCTCTGCAGCTGCTGAGGCAATGGAGTTCTACAATATCATGATTCGATGGGCAAATAGCAGCTGTACAAGTCAAAACTCATAGACCTCAACCGGGTTCATTGTTAAATTGGACTAACACTAGTGAGACCATAAGAAAACACACACATACACACACACACACACATACACACACACACAGTGACTCCAAACTATGAGGACTTAAGCTACCATTTTATCACGGAACCTGCAGTTCTCAAGGTTTAAGCCAGCTCTGAGGGTTTTTTTTTTTCTTTTGGATTGAATAAAATCACATCTGCAGTTAACTAGCCGAGGTGAAAGCGGGTATGAAATTTAATCAAGTCACTTCCTAAATAGTCAACCACTGGTAAAACATTTATAATTCTGTAATAAACTCCACATCTCCACATAGATGATGGCTTCACAGCTGAATCCAGTCAGATTTGTAACAGTGTACACTGGCAAGCCGAATCAACATTTCAGTGAAGAAAACCAATGATGATAAAGTTTCACTGGGCTGAAGATGGACCTTACCTTGGTGGACAGGGTTGGGTGTTACAGGCAACCAGGCCTGTAGAAGGTCTAGTTCTTGGGTTACAGTAAGAAGAGTTCACCTGGACCCTCATATCTTTGTAACAAGCTGACTTTGTACTCATCTGACCTGCAACACAAGCCAAAAAAAAAGACAAGCCCTTTTAGCTCCTTTGCGATTTATGACGTAGTTCCTACAAACTTCAAATACTGTCTTGATTTTTAAAAAATAAACTGGCCCTTTCAAGAACGACGCTTTAATAATGGTAATGAGTGGAAGCCCCATAAATCAAGCTTGACTTACATACTGAAAAAAGGTGGAGGTGCCAGTCAGCATTTCTACAAAGTTGTACCTGAGGGTGAGTGACCTTTGGGTTAAAGAGTACTCAAAATCCAAGTACTTTTCACCTAGAGTCTTTCCCTCCGAACCCCCTCCCTCAGGCTAACTCCTGACCATTACAGGGTTTCTAATTGTAGGTCTGATGAGAGAGAGAGGGAGGTAGCTATCTGCCCCTATGTCCACACAAATGATGGGAACAAACTAGGGTTCAGCTCCTAACCTGAGGCAGACTGTTCATTACAACAGATCAGCGGGGCTTGACCAAGCCTGAGGGAGCTTCCCGATAGAGTTACATCTGAGAGAGAAGGGGGAAGCCACAACTAATTCAAAGAAAAAAAAAAGTTCCCAGAAAAAAAAAAATCTTTTAATTAAGACTTAAGAAGAGGGAAGTGCTTAAGAGAACTCTGTTTATGTCCCCCGTGAGATGAACACAAGTAAACCTGATGCTTAGCCTATTTGTTACTAAGTGATACATAACGTCCATTAGCTTTTAAAGGAAATATGTTTGTTCCCATTGTAAGGAACCGCAGTCATACAAATATTGGCAACGCTGAAACAAAAGAAGTCTCTTTAAAGGAAGCCAATCTTTAAAAGCTTCTTTTTTTTTAATTCTGTTGGCTCATCTATTAAAAAAAAAGAAAAAAAAGAAAGATAAACAAAACCATGTGGCCTTGATGTTCACAAAGACCTCAACCACACAGAGCGTTAAAAAATGTCTTCAAAGCCAGAAACATATGGGTCTGTTTGCTTTTGGGGATACAATGCGCTATTGTTTATTTTTTGTTTTGTTTTGGGTTTTTCTTATTTTATTTTATTGTTTTTTTTTTTTTTAATACTTCTACCTTAACTAACCAGTATTCTAACCTAAACAGTTGTATCATTTTTGTCATAATGTTTTCATAAAGTCTTGACGAGGTGTTACAACACCTGTCAAAATGTGAAATGATGTTTATCCCACTGGAGCTGAACAGGATTCACTAACAGTTCTTAAATTTGGACAGTTTTAAATTCTCACAAGTGAAGTGGGATGTTAACTATCTGGTAATGAAACAGTGTTACTCTTATGCATAATCATAACCTTTGGAATATATATATATATATATATGTATATGTGAATAACCCCAATGTGACAGATTATACGAAACAACATATATATAATGAATGAGCCAATAAGAATAACTAATACATTTGTCTGAAAGATTTTCACCTTACTAGGTGAAATAATTTATCAATGATTCAGTCAATCAGTTGGTTTGACAGCTCGGGCATAGTCAATCAGTATAATCACATTCATGTTTGAATATGACTTGAGAGACATTGGAGTGAAAGGTGAAGAAGTTAAGGAGAAGAGGGCCTTACCTCCAGCACAGGAGGCGGAGCAGGGAGAGCGAATGATGGCCCAGGTGTAGTTGTGCTTGGGTTGGTTCATCTTGTCCGTGTCCGTTTTGGCAAGCGTGTATTCCCACCGTACTCCCGGGTTCCAGCCCTGGAGAAGAATCTGGAACGAGGAAACAACAACCTCCGCTACAAACTCCAGTGTTGTTCGTCAACCAGTAGTTTCCAGTCCTATTCCCAGAGTGCCCCTCTGTCTGGTTTTAAGCATAAATGTTTCAGGGAACACTAATCAAAGCCTTGAGGATCAAATGAGAGGAATTATAAAGCAATCAATTCATTTATTTGCTCAATAAAGTGCTGAGTGGCACAGAGACTTCAGTCAATCGGTAACTCCCCGCAAATGAGTTCCACCATAACTCCCGGACAGCTGGCGCATGACAATATACTAAATGAGCGTGATCAAACTGCTACTACATGTCATTGAGTGTTAGTGAATGGGAAGATGCTTTGGACGCTGAAAACGGTATAAATGAACACTGGTGTGAATGGTGTGGTGCTGGCACACAGAGAGATGTATGAGGAGAAACATTGCAGTGACATGACAGGGTGATGGAAGGGTATGTCTCTAGATTCCAAACAAAGACCAAAAAAAAACCAAAAAAAAAACCCAAAAAAATCATTTTAGCTCATAAAAACTGTATAAACTTGGTTTCAGATTTGGCATTGGTTAACTATAATTCAATTTCTTCTTTGGACAGCCAAATGGACCAGTGGATCTGCATAATGTTTTGTATGGATTTCTTTCAAAAGAAAAAAAAAAAAAAAAAAAAGAAGAAGAGAGGTTTCAAAACTGGGCATTGCGATATTGATCTTGCTAAACAAATGGGACTCTGAGTTCATTGGATGTGGTCATAAAATGTGGATGAAGTTTTTCACAGGAATGAACATTTTTCACAGTATTTGTATGATTAATGTTCTCAACATCTTGATACTACCACTTCAAGCTGAATAAGCCAGGATTTTAACAAATAAACATGAGAAATTCATAACAGCACCATAACAGTATATCTTCCAATACAAACATTCAGAGATGATAGTTATTCCAGTTTTTTAAACTTGGATTTAAACATTTCAAGACTTTTTTTAACTATTAGTTTTGAAAACTGTTTATTTTACAGCATAATTTCAATCATGGACCACAACTGGATATGTGTTACCCAATCTGATCACAAGTTGTTGCAACCTCCTTGAAAGTGCAAGCTAAATTAAGCTTTAAAGTAAGTTTTATGATAAAAATCAATAAAAGAGATTTGTTTTTAAAGAATGGGTTGACTGATTTGGTTCATACGTTGATTTTAATTAGGTTACTATTTTAAACATTTTAATTAGTTGCTGTTGTTTGCCTTCTTACGAGAAAAACCTGAAATTTTACCTCAATCACTAGCGTCTCATTGGTTGGTCCAGTTGAGGTAAGACTCTCAGGTCGATTGTAAGGCCTCTTGTAGTCAAACACAGCTCCAGCGATGGAATGTCTTCCAGGCCAGTCCACAGTCCAGCGGCCATTCAAATAGTATTTTCTCTGGCTATTTCTGATGGCCAAGTATGAGCTGGAAGTGTTCAGTTCCAGAACTTGGATACTGCGTGCCCCAGCCGGAATGGTGACCATTCCATAATACTCTGTTTGAGTCATGTGGAAAGTTGATGAATTTAACACAGTTTCAGCACTAATCTTGCTTTGTTTTCCCAAATATAATAATACTTGCACACAGTTGTATTGCTTAAAAATACATGTGTGCACCGTAACTATGGTACGTGTTATTATATTGTTGTTATGCAACAGCCATACAGTTAAATTATAAACTGGGAGTTGAGTAAAGCAAGACACTGCTGCATAGATTTGCATGATTATTGCCTGTGGGATTGTTATGTAAAAGCACGTGGATTATTTTACTCATAAACACCTCTCAGAATAGTTAGGGAGGGTTCTTACGATTGGTGTAGTGCTGTTTTGTGTATTGGCCTTTGTAGATTTTGCAGGTTGAATTGTTCCCTTTGCAGACTCCACACATATCTCGCACAGCTGTAGAGCCCAAAATTCGGTCGCAGCCAACCCTCTGTAAGGCACAAGACATTTACCCATGACTTACTACCATTTACACAAAGCGCGCATAAACAAGGAAACACAGCACGCTAAAGCAGAAGTTAGAACAAGCAAAGTGTCTATAAAAGGGTTGTGGGAAAAGGTTGTGCCTCCCCAAGCGTTTACAACAGCACCGGGTCTCTTTCTTACTGTACACAGACCTCAGAGGGACTTGCTGGGAAAGTAAGCGGTGTGTTACGTAACAGTGTAACAGGCAATTACGTTACAAATCCATCTTGTTTAAATATGACCTAGCACAAACACCAAAATGGGATGAGGTCTTGATTCCTCACATTTTAGCACAAACCACAATACAGAGTCTCGAGAGATGTCTAAATCTTTGGCAATGATGGACATGATTCAGTATGGTTTGACATAATTTTGTGTTGCAGCTTGTGTAAACTGTTTGATCAATACAGAGATTGATGTGTTTTCCACCATTATATATCTAGTCGCATTTTTTCTTCTTGTAATCCAAAAACAGGGCATGACATGTTGTCAAGTTAAACAATTTTCAGCTGCTATATTGAATTAACAATGAAATTTGATTACACAGAATCGAAGTTGGCTCTCTTTGGGCAAACATACAAAAAGGCATGAAATTGATTAGCCTCCAAAAATGCTGTGAGGCAAACTTTGCCTCTGAACTGCACTTGTTTCCTAAAGGGCTTGACTTTTTAAGATGATTACATTTTTGACAGTGGGAGTTCAACTGGACTGACTCTTCTTGCTATTTTTATTATTATGATCATTAATATTATCATAACAGTGAAAGAAATGCTAATGCTTTGTCCCATCAAAAAGTTCTTCAGTGTGGAAAGCTCTCTGATCGTAAAAACTTTAAAGACATAAAAAAAAATAAATAAAAAATCCTTGCACAAAAGGAAACATTTCTTGTACAAAACAATCTATTTTACTGTCTTACAGATCACAAAGCCTGCATTAACACTGTTAAAAAAAAAAAAGTTCTGTTTGCTTAAAAACTGATGAAACACTAAGCTGCAATTCATTAAACTTGAACAGTTGGAGTTCTGAGGCATACGCTAACATGGTAAGCAGAGCGGTTGGATCTTTTTTACCCCGTATCGGCAAAGTGGCATTTCATTTCAAACATGCTCCGCATCTGTTAACAGGCTCTTTTTCATCACACATAGCATCACTGCTTTTCATTATGTGAGAATAGATGGGGAGATACCTCACACAGTCCGTCAATGCACACATTGGAACTGTCCTGGCTGCACTGCGTCCCATCTCTCACTTTGCTGGACAGAGCGAAGAAGAAATCGTAGCCTTCGGCCAAACAGTAGAGCTTACACATGTCCTGGTCTGTGGAGGAGGAGCAAACATGACGACACAGTTCTGTCTTTAAGTCGTCCCCGGGGACCCGGAGTCGTGCTTTCGATACAATGACTCATTTTTTTTTTCCTTTGTAATTTTAATAAAATGGTAAAGCACGGGCAACGAAACGGTACTATGTGCCAGTCGGTTATTGCTTCCCGTCTTTGCGCTGTGTTGCAACAGCCTCTGTTCTTTGCTCTTAGCGCTGACATGTTCTGTAATTCAATTCAATGATCAGAAAATGAAAACAATACAGCCTTTTTTGCTGTTGTTTGTTCTTTAAAACGGTTCACGAAGCCGAATGTATTGCAACAAACAGTTGGTCATAGTTATCTCCGTGGACCTGACACATATAATAACTATTTGAGTTGTCAGGAGAAACTGAAGACCCACCGTCCACCCGAGTGTAGGGCGTCCACTTGTAGTACCAGCCTCGGAAGGGCTTGCTGTTGAATTCAGCGCACTGAACGGCTCTGAAGTCCACGCTGTTCGCAGGACAGTCCTCCGTGTTACACATTTTGTACGACCGCGACGAGCCTTCACAGAACCTCCCTCCGTACATCGGCCTGAGGGACAGAAAGTTGAATCAAAGAAATTAGGAAGGCTTTGTTCTGCTGCTGTATCAAAAATGATTTTATATATATATATATTTTTTTTTTGTTCCTCTAAAAGCACACTTCTTGTGAGTTGAAAATGTTAATTCTTGCTGTAGAGTGGAAACCTAAAGAAAACATATGTAAGAACTTCACATTTCAAGAAATTTCATGAGAGCGTGCGTGCTGGTATGTGTGCTTGTATCTGTGTGTGTGCGTGAGTTATGGACTCCTGTTATGCTGGTATCAGTATTAAGATCTCAGGACTTTCAGGCATGATAAGCAGTGAGTTGCAGAGTGGTTGGTGCAGGTGAATATCCTCAGGCATATCAGAGTCAGATATATGGTGTGACCAGCTACATCTTCTGTGTAAACTTCAATCTGCCTCTCACACCATCCTGTCTTACACTCACTATCGGAGTAAAGCGAAATGATAAGTGAGGGAAAGAACCAACCGAGTGTGTGTGTGTGTGTGTGTGTGTGTGTATGTGTGTTTATGGAAGCATAAATGTACAGTAAGCATAAGTGCACAATAACTATGCGAATAAGCACAAAGAATCAGGGAACATTCTCAGAATTTTGAGAACGTCTAAATGTGAGTAAACTGTTATAAAGTATACAAACCAGAGCATGCATGAGCACGGAAGCAGTCATAACCAACAGATACCAACATTTGGCTCTACTGTGTGTTGCAGTTTTCCCAGACTTTCACAGAAACAGGGTGGAATGCCTACCTGGGGTTGTTACAGTGTCTCTCTCTGTAGGTCACACCAGTCTCACAGCTACGGGAACAGCTGGACCATCCCGACCAGGCTGACCAGTGGCCGTGGACCGGCATGGGACCCTCGTCTCCCTGCTTCACACACTGCCCACGGCGACACCACTAAGACAGAGAAAACACACACACACAGACACACAAACATCCAATCAACCTTAGTATCAGAATACACAGTCTCTGACAGCCGACTACTTCAAAGGAATAGTGTTAAATGAACTGGCTCCAAATCTGAACGTTCTCAAGTATCTCACCTGCAAGTGATTAAACTGCTTTTAATCGGTGAGTGAATTTCTGATGCTTATGTGAAATAAAAAGACAGTGGTACAGTTTAAATTCATATTCTGTAATGACCTCTATAAAGCTCCATCAAAAAACATTATGTTCTAATTATGTTAAAATGCCACTATGGGTCCCACCTCTATCTCACCCTCCCCAAACCGCAGAGAAGTTTAAAACGATACTGAGACCATTGCTTGTATATACTAGCTGATATTTCCTGAAATAACAAGTTCTAGGCATTCCTAACGGAGAGGGTCATTATTTGTGTTCAGTAATTGGCTCTCAGAGGGAGTGCAGGAGACCAAGTTCAATGAATTGTCGAGCGAAATTCATGCGAGGGGCCATAACGTCGTCTCTTCAGAGAATATCTCTTTCTTCTGTCCGGTGCTAATTGTCTTCATTTGACGTATTAGCAAAGAAAGAGGCGCTAGCTCGCTCTTCGTGTTGCAAAGGATAATTACAGTCTTTTTTTTCCCTTTTTTATCAGAGTAGGGTAGTAATTGTAGTAACTGATAGAGCTTTAGAAGAACCCCTCTGACAGAATTTAGAGAACCAAACCTCCCACAGTTTAACCTCGTCCTGGATGAGTTCATCGCACCAACTGGATTATAAAGGCACTGAATCATGGCAATGGCATTCGTGAGGGGGAAAGGGGTGAGAGATATCTGTGAGACTCAGCTGGAGCTGAAGGACTCTGTTAGCAGGTCTAATATTCTTCCTCTGATATGTGCTTGTCTCGTATGAGCGTTGTGAATCAGCAGGCAAGAGCGGCCCGTACCAGAGAAGCTACTCTCTTAATGCATGCCTTAAGAGACAACAACTGCAAATAAAAGGATTTTTATGTCCAAAATGATTCAATTTCAAGTGTCAGAATTCTTTAATTCAGTCGGACTCCTTGGCCTTCATTAGCCGGGACACAGCTAGACAGAGCCGAGCGTTTTCAGTAACAGCAAGAATTTACACAAAGGTCCATATACTGCCCGACGTGATTCTAGAACATTCTGCAGTTCAAATCTTAACTCCTCTCAACAGCGAGTGTCCTGCCAGGCTGGCATTTAATCAGGTTCTCTCCTTGGTAACGCTGGCAGTGGAATCCCTACTGAGAGGTTCTGTACTGTTTACAACCCTCCATTCTCTCCTGCTCTAAATGTCACAAGCTAAATACGTGTGTTGATTAAAAAAAAAAAAGAAAAAGAAAAGAAGAGACAGAGAGAGAGAAGAGAGGGAAGAAGCCTCTTCAACAGTTGTAACGGTTCCCATCCTTATGGATAAAAAGCATTTGTTTTAGTTCACTTAAAGTCTGGAACCACACTGTCTCTTTTCTTATTAGGAACTCCTCTTATCCCTTGGTTTATTTCATTACTATTCCACACCGTGACCTAGTTCTAATGAGAACAGACCTGAAGTGCACTGGTTGCAGGCTAATTCTAAAAAAAAAAAAAAAAAGACATGAGTGGTTTTAGACACATTTTCCGTAAGGATAATAACAGAGAGAGACAGAGAGCTCACTAAGCTAAGGCCACTGGGCCTACAAATTTTTTGAATAAGAGGGAGCGTTGTTAGTATGGGCAGCACCGTGAAGCCGAGAGCCAGTCTCATGATGGGGCTGTCTCACCATGTCTGGGCCGCAGGCGGAGCCCTCGGCGGCTGGCATGAACTTGGTTTCGCATTTTCTCCCAACGCGATGGCACCACAGGGCTTTACAGATGTCCTATGGGAGACGAAACAGACAGAGGTACGTAAGTGCAGTTCTGGTTAAGACCTCAACCTTGGGACTTGGTTTTTGGAAGAAGGAGCCGGATGTCTAATGACATGGCAAAAAAAAAAAAAATTCCAGGAGGTGGAGAGGCAAAGCTGGGTGATGAGTAGACGTTGCCTGTTGGTTTTATGGCACAGTTTTGTGACCTAAATAATAGTATAGGGGTTTTTTGTTGTTGTTGTTGCTGTTTTTGTTTTTTTTCTTGTGCGCACTGCTTGCTTGAGTTGCAAAATGATGCAAACAAAAACTATGCTGTAATAGGAGACAGTAAAAAAAAAAAAAAAAAAATTGCACAATATTTTCGAAACACACTTTTCCACACATTTTATTTACAATGTGACTAAAATCACACATTTTAATATATGCCTTTGCCTCGAGGGAAATTCTGAAGCCCTGCATACACAGATAACATCACACAGACTGAAAAAAAAAAAAAAACACACCCAAAAAACCCAGTCGTACTTGAACAGTTAATGTGTCTATATTGTTCACATCTGGGTTATTGGTTCATATTTTGACAACATTCGGTGCGCAGATGGGGAAGACAGTTCTAGTAGCTTGCCAAAGCAATTGTGGCCCAATTCCCATCATGGGTTTCTGCAGCTGTTTGTAAAATTCAGCAGTCCTTGAACACAGCACGGACAGAGACAGACAGATAAAAAGGGGGGGGGGGGGTAGCTGACACGACGTGGGTTTTTTTGACTTTGTGAATGTAACTGAGCTCCACCTCTCTCACCCCCACAGGTAGAAGAGCTGAGTGCACCGAGAAAGCCGCTCCGGTCTTTCCGTTCGTATTGGAAACGCATTCACAAAAGGCTGAATAAAACGAACTCTCTGAGAGACCACTGGGAGAAGGATCAATTCATTCCAGAATCCCTACTGTCTACAGTAAGATACATGTGGTGTAGAAGGAATCTGTTGGCAAGTGAAGACTTAAAGCCGTGTCCATGTAACATTTTTACATTTGCAGAACATTTGAAGACATAATTGTTTCATATTGTACAGCCCCTTAAGCCACATTAATTTGTATATATAACTGTCAATAACTGAACACATCCATAATCCTTAGTCGATTTTTCATGCAAGAATGAATGTTATCCATTAAAATAAAATGTAATATATCAAATGGCCCACATGAAGAGCTCAAGGCTGAAACAAAGACACGTTCTCTGATATGGCCAAAGTAAACCAGAGGAATTGAGAATACAACTGCCCTGTTTACAAATTTTGTCAGTCCCATCAACTGCCTCTGGGATTAAGAAAAGAAAAAAAAAAAAAAAAAAAGGAAAAGATTTGGGGGAGCTACATCCACTGACGCAATCAACCCCCAACTCAAAATAAAGGCTTTCTGTGTTTAAAACCCCCGTGATTTAATCACGAATGCCGCATTCATGATTTAAAAGCATTTGATATCGCAATTCAAATCTAAAAACACCCCATTAACAGTACGTGCAATTCAGACATTTTAAGGAGACACAAACCGTTCAAAGTCAGACATGTTATGTTCTCAATATCTCTCCCTGTCCTGTCTGCGCTGAGCTACTTCTTAGACTGCAAATATACAGTGGGTAGCGAGACAATGGAAGCAGGATACGCCGAGGTTCTCACTGGCAACCTTCCAGTGTATATTTAGTTTTCCCTTGGTGTATTCTGTACACAGAGACCCTGTCTATCTGGGTAGTGTTGAGAGATGTCCAGAGAAATAGCAGTTAATTAGCTTTCTCAAAGGGGCGGTTTTATTTTTGGGATTTTACAAATGACAGAGAATGATGATTCCGAGCGAATCATTTGTTTTCAGGAGGTTCATGGTGCTCTGTAGACATTGAGGACTAATGCCCATATGCTTCTCGCAACAGATGTGGGAGCGCAAGCGTAAGAATAAGCATATGTGGAAAGCGCACTGGTGAAAGACCAGACGTGCAATGTGAGTAAACAAGACAGCTCTCTGTTGTAAAGCTTCAGTCTTGATATGTGTGTGTGTGTGTGTGTGTGTGTCTGTGTGAGAGAGAGAGAGAAACCTCATAGACATGAACAGACATGTGTGGAAAAAACCTACAGCATTCCATATCAACACGTTTTCCACCGATGTAGATACTTCACATGTTAATGACAGCACTGATATGATGCAAAGCATGTATTATTAAGAGAACTGGAAAAGAATGGGTATTCCATCAGTTTATCACGGTGAGGAGAAGAGTAGGGTCTTGCCTTCTTGAAGTCCAGGGTACAAAGTTTGGCCTTCTCTCCGAATTGCCACTTGCACTGGGTGTCCGCATCGTACAGCTCCCCTGGAAGCTTCTCGGGATACTTGAACTCTTTCACTGCCTGGGGTTCATCCGACAAACAGGTGGCCTGGGCAGTGCTGGGACAAAAAGAAGAAGAAAGAGGAGATGCTATGAGGTCACTGACTCACATTCAGGTAAAAAAAAAAAAAAAAAGCATTACAAAGAACAAAGTAATATTATTCTCCCTCTCAAACACAATGCAGTCGTAGAGTCGCCACGGTAACATCACTACAAACATGAGTGTTTTAGTTAATGCATTTTGACACACTCTTACGAGGCCTGATATTGCACGCCACTGTTATTACATGCCCCGACAGTGAGGTTCTCGGAGTAAGCCGATACTGCCGATTGCAAGGAAACATTTTATGGTTTTAAATTTGGCTAGGTTTAAACGCGATCAGAAACATGGTTTAAACGTGGGAGACGTGGTGGGATCCCTGCTGATGACTTTAGCAGAGAGAACTTAGTGCCGTTAGCTGCCTTTATGACTGCTATGCGACTGCGGAACACTGGCTGTACTGCACATGTTTCCCAGAGTCGACGTTGGCTGCAAAAGATGGGTATTGTACATACATCCATCCTTCCAAACATTCAGGAGGGAAGGGAAGCCTCGACTGATTTATGAAAGACTTTTTTTTTTTCCCCTTTCTCTCTCCACTCATCCTTTCTGCTTCCAATTAGCCACACGCTACATCAATACGGCAGCTAGGAGCACAGCATCTGGTCCTGCCGCTTGCCAGAATGCCATTTGCTGATGGATCCCAGTCACAGGCTTTGTGTCTTTCTCTGAGCCTCAGCCTTGTCACCTCTTTAAACGCTTCTTCAAGAGATTAAAGGCAAGCAGAGCGCTTGCACATCAGATAGCAATAACAAAGGCTTAGCATGGTGACTGCATGCTCTAGGACCACCTTTTCAAAGTCTTTTGTGGGGGAACTTATATCATTTTAGGTGCTGAAAACCCCACGGAATATACCTTGATACTTGAGGGAAATGTACAAAAAAAGGAGGCAATGCCTGGTGAATTCTCACAGGGCACCGCCCAAGACTGACTGGGCACGTCTGATTAATGAGGCACCAGTTGAGGAGGTATATATGTCCACTCTCTGAAGGCTTTTTTTGGGAGTTTCGCAGACAGACACTCTGTCAGCTCTGCTCAGAGATAATCCTTCAGCATTTCCTATTCTCAAGCCTCACTGGAAAAAGCAGTAGCAGCTTCTGGGCAGACCTTTTCAGGCTGCCGATGACACACCAAGTAGGGACACTGCGCATTCCAAAAGAGCCGCTCTGCTGGCAAAACTGCTAAAGACCACGTCAACGTCCTAAAGGCTAACGCTGTATACAGAGCAGTTTAGAGAATCTGATGCTTGTCTTTTGGGTAGAGAGAGAGAGAGAGAGAGAGAGAGAGAGAGCAGGTGCAGAGTGAGAAGAAACAGACCATAAAGACACAGTGACGAGCACGGGAATGCCACCGTGCAACTGCAGCGACACGTTCTCGAGCTGAAAAACCGAAGCTGGTTTTTTTGACGGCGGCCCTTGTGTTGGAGCTTGCCAAGCCGCCTGTGTTTCCTTACGTCTAGTCCAAACAGCCATCTCCGCCGCTCCACGTGGAGCAGAAACAAAATACTGGCAGTTCAGTCGTGACTCTCTAAGCATGTGACTCACACTCTCTGAGCTTGGCAGGGAGTCCTTCTTCCGGCATTGCTTAAAAGACCGGGGTCAGACACACTTAATCGAAACCTGACAGCCCTAATGAGGATGAGATCAGGGGGCTCTTAATAACACACCCGAGGATGAAAACACTGTTAACCCCCCCCCACCAATTCCACCCCACCCGACTTCAGCAAACAACAGGATACCTTACAGTTCATTTCACAGGAGGGTTAATTTAGGGTGACGGGGCAACGATGATCGGGTTTCACGTGGAGAGACGGATTTCTCTCAGACTGCGGGTGAAACATTAGCCCTGATGGAGCGACTGGGCAACCACAGATCAGCAGGGTGGCTGGCTGTGCCTGCTCTATTTGTGAACACCACTACAAATACTAGTTTCGAATGATGAGGCCGGCGTCTAGACTGTCACTGGCACTGAATGCATGACTGATTGCCTTGGGATTCACAACTGTCTCTTTTTTAATTTATTTATTTGTTTTAAACGTATACTTGTTCATTCCTTTTTAGCCACCAATTGTGGCCTGCATGTGATGTGCATAACCCCTCATAACTACCACAACACGTTTACAGTTTTTGGAAAAGGCAAGACGCTCAAGCAATAAATCGATCTCAGAGGTAAATATAATCTCACTTCATTATGGAAGCGAAATGTCTCTCAGCTTGAAATGGCTGAGACAAATGCCATCCCCCTTCGGCGTGAATATTGGAAAGGTAAATCTGGACAACCTGAGTAAACTGTAACTGTGCACATTTAAACTTATATTAAGTATCACCTGAGGAATCTGCTGAGGTACTGCCTGCTGCAGGAGGACCAGGAGAAGATTCCATTGTGGCCAGCCAAAGTAGGAGACATTATGTGGCCCACTGACTTCTTACACACGTTTCCCTCACCGTCATGGACCATTCCAAAGCTGTGGCAAAGAAGTTAACAGATGTAGTCTTATAAGAAAACAAAAAACAACAAAAAACTGACAATGAATGTCATCGGTTTTCATCTAACACCAAGTCTCAGGAAAATGTTGTTCAATGTTCCATTTCATTGTTCTTGACTTTGTTTTTGTTACTTATTTTTGGGGAGGATGAAGTAATATATATATATATTTATTTTTTTTCTAAATACTGTGCTGATCTTCAATGTGAAGCTCTTACTTGTGTCCAGACTCGTGAGCTATGGTAAAAGCCAGACCCAGCCCTGTGTCCTCATTGATGGTACAGCTCCGGTACTTGCTACACATCCCACTGATTGGAGCAAAACCTGGGGAGACACAGAACAAAATACAGTCATAGGGAAAATGAACGGTTTCTGAGATCTAAACATGCTTTTCTTCAATGAGAATGCTTAATGAAAGGATTATTCAAGAATGAATCCATGCTAAAATTGCCAGGCACATTTTCCTAAAGTCTGAGGAAATTCAGAATGGCATGACAAAATCGCATATAACTCCAGCATAAGGTTCCCACAGCCCTGCTAACGTAGTTTCAGTCATTTCTATGAGGATGCAGACTTAGCTGATGATGAAGAGAATGCAGTAGACCCTAGAGTGGAAACTAGTGTATTAAAAATTACTGTGGAATGTCGCATTAAGATGCTGTGTATTCGTGTACGCTGTGAAAGATGCGCTCTACCCCAAACTGATCCTGGTTCACGTGATTCAAATTCTTATAAGCAGAAGAGACAGCTAAGGGTCGTGAGTTAACTTCGGAATGCTTAAAAAATAGAAGGAAAAGAATGTAACAAGCCCATGGTATCTTTAAACTTCTCCCCATATGGGACTTTGAGAACTATGGGAATTTGAGTTTTATGGGAACCGTCCAAATCTCCACCCTTTCTCACCGACACACGAAACCCAACACAGAGTGAATACGATGCATTTTGGATCTTGTTCAAAAGAGAGAGAGAAAAAAAAAAAGACCTGAAAGAGATGGATTTCATTTCTCTGTAAGAAAATGTTAATCTTGTGCTGTGCTCTTAGGGTCAGATCAAGCACAATCAAGTGTACCGTGTATGAAGACTACCAAACTTTGGATATTATCTGCATTTCATATCAAGACGTTGAACACACCTTGCACATTTTTACTGATGAAATCGTTTCAGCATGTTTTTGGCAGGTGTTGAGAGCCCCACACGGGTCTGCACAGTTTCCTCAGCACTTTTTTCATCTATATATTTTTTTTTTCAATATTTGGAAAAATCTCTCATGATACAACCAAACATGCAAGTCTTATTCATGTTGGCCTCGTCCATCACATTGCACTGCTGAGAAAATAGCTTGCCTGTTTGTCACACAAAAAGAAATAAACTTCTTGATGCATGACACGAATACGTTAAATTTGTGTTGCCACTCAATTAAAGTGTGTGAGACAGTTTTAAACATAAATACATCCCTACTTTCACATTAGAACTAACATACATTTCAAAACCCTATCAGCTCAGAAAATTCACCCAGTTGAACACATTAAGAGAGTTCAAATCTAAAATGATATGCCAACAATACCCTATAATGTAGAGTGAATACTGATTTAGTTTAACTCTTCCTTTGACGCTATTTGAGCGTTAGCTGAAATTCCGTCTGTGAGAACAGAGGCTGATAGAGAGTAACTACAAAAGTCACTCTGGTTCTATAATCTTCGACCCAGACTACCCTGACCTCAGACACACGTGAAATCCCCATTCGTTATGCATCCTCGAAAAACATACGACAGCTACCAGAGCTAGCTATAGCCTGAACCAAAGTGTTAATCATTTACAGTGCGATGACGGTGCTCCAAATGTTGTGTTCCCAAGCAGCTTTGAACTCTGGCCTTGCATGTTTGAAGGGCATGGCTAACAGGCTAATGGGGCTAAGGGTTAGCGGATAGCAGAGCGAGCTGCCTTTGAAGTTGATGAGGATGGGAAAAGGGTGGAGGGGGGGCGGGGGGGGGCTTGAAAACAGATTTAGAGTTCTCACAGTAAAGAAAAAGAAGAACAAGAAGAAGAAGAAGAAAGAGAACTTGCTTATTGTCTTCTGAGCAACAAGTTGATAATTACAAATCTGCAAAGGACAACTGTAGCATCACAGGTCCCAAGTGAAAAATAAGTTGACTTAATAAAAAAAAATCTTAATAACTATATTAGTGACTGTAATCCTCTGTAAAGCAACTGAACTACTGAGGTATTTCTCTAGTATGTAGCAGTGTGTGTGTGTGTGTGTGTGTGTGTGTGTGTGTGTGTGTGTATGTTGGTTGGTGGTGGGGGGGGGCCCAGAACTTAAAAATGCTGTGAATTAACATACAATTTTAGATCCTTTTACAGCAGTTCATTATATGAAAACTGATAAAAACAAATTTCTGAATAAACTCATCTTTCTATATCCTAAAAATACTTAAGGTATTTGAAGCTGTATTGAAGCTGAACCTAAGCCTGTTGTGATCAGTTGCAGAGTGGTGCAGAACATACCCAGGGTGTCACAGGGCTCATTCTTCCAGGAGCAGATGTCCAGGCCCGTGAGGAGGACGGCATGGTCATGACGTCGGCCCGTCTGCCCTGCCAGCCCGGACTGCCACTGGCAGAAACTGTTCAGAGTGTGATCAGCATGATGACTGATGACAAGACCCTCCTGAAAGAATTCCCACACGGTAGGAGACACAGAGACAGAGGAGGGGAGAGAGAGAATGACAGAAAGAAAGAAAGAAAGAAAGAAAGAAAGAAGCAGTAGAAATACAAGGAGGAATGTGTTCGTGTGTGTGTGTGTGGAGAGTAAAAGGGAGAGAGAGAGAGAGAGAGAGAGAGAAAGAGAGAGAGAAAAAAATATATCAGTACTCCTAAGAGACTACTTTATGATCCTGTGAGTACACTGGGCAAGGCAATTAATCTCTGCCTCTTTTGACCTTTCCTCAGTAAATGAGTTTATGGATAATTAAACATACATGATGAAACAAATTAAACTTAAATGCCTGTTGCTAATTGCCATGAAACAAGTGCAGTTCGAAGAGCAATTTTCCACATTCCTATCCAGGTAACAGATGTGAAATTCAGTGACATTAGCACAGGTGCATCTGTAATAGAGTCTCTTGTCTCTTTGTCCATTTCCCCACAAATTTAAAAACATATCTGGTGGATTTTCCCACAAATTCCAAGCAGATCTGGTTAAAATCCCCAGGACCATAAACTCCTCAACTGAACATTTTTAAAAATAAACTTTACAAAAATCTTTTCTGCTATAAGCGTCCTTGAAGAGGAAGTCTAATCTGGATGAGGCTTGTAAACAAACAAACAAACAAACATTTACTACTGTCAACCAGAAAAAAACAAATTTTCGCTGAGGGAAATGAATCTTGTATGTGTGAATATAGATTTAAGGGGACACATTCGAGCATGGTTTCATAAGAAAACATTGAGCAGATGTCAGTGGGCCATTTACAGAGACACAGACCTGGTCTTCATCCAGAAGGATAAGTCCTACTATGACTATATTGATGTCTCCTCCGATTGTTCCATCCTTAAACAGGGTTGAGACCTAAAGATAAACACAAAGATATCTGTAGGATCATTATCTTTAACCTCTGATCTCAGAACTACATATTGATCAACTGACATCCTTCAGTTTACCATATCAATACTACTTGTTTTTGTGTAGGAGAAGAAAAACTTCATTAAGAAAAAATGCAATGAGTCAACATCTCTCTAACTAGGACAGCTCAATTTTTTTTTTTTTTTTTTTGGATATGTGTGACTGCAAACTGTTTTGATGTCCTCAAAACCAATAAAAGACCAAGAACTTCCTAATGTCAGTTTTCAAATAAAAACCAAGCTTTATATAAATAAAAATCAGTGCAGACTTCCTGTTGAGCGACCTCTTTGACTTTTAGTTGAAAGTACAAACTCAACCTAACAAAAACTTGCCCCAAAACTTAAAGTGCAAAAAAAAAAAAAAAAAAAAGCTAAGATTTTTCCCATGAGTGGAAACCAGTGAAACCATCAAGGTATCACATCTCTGAAAAACATTTCTCATCTACTTAAAGATATACCTTACACAACACAACTCGTCTTAGCGACACTCTTTTGAAACTGAGCTGTAGACCCAGCTCTTGGAGAAGGCTTTAAGTAGCTCTGCTATCAGAAACAGAAACACCAGGGCTTAGGAGAGATTGTTTCCCTTCTTGTGTTTTATCTTTTCTCTGTGACGTTGCGATGAGAAGTCTCTTGATGTCTCTCAGGTGTCAGATGATCCCTGCCCCGTCTCGACTGGACGGTCTAGGGGGTTCTATAAACTCCCGGCCAGGACGCGATCCCATTGGCTTAGCACTCCGTGTGTAACTTCAGTGCGCTATGTGTAACTGTTTGGATTGCTCCTAAGAACCAATGAGATCTTTTCGTCTAATCTGTCACGTATCTCTTTCTGTTTACAAGGGCGGGGGGCCTGACTCAGGATTTTACTGTGTTGATTAAGTAGCAAAATAGTATAAAGACAAAAAAAAATAAAAAATAAAAACTACGCGTTTCGAACCAAGTGAAAACACATGGAATGACCTCACCTTTGTCCTTGACTTATGTGTGTCATCTGAGGCAACTCCAAAAAAGCGTATTAAATTGTACCAAAGGAATGTCTGAGAACAAAGCACTGTCACTGAATGAAACAAACCTTGACAAAACACTGGATGAAGCTGTCAGACATGAAAGCAAAGAACAGACGTATGGACTGATGACTAAATGGATTGGTGATTTGGATGGATGGATGGATGGATGGATGGATGGATGGATGGATGAATATCTGGACCGATGAGTCATAGAGATATTATGCGTGGATGGACTGAAGACTAGATGGATAACTGCATGGATAGATATATAGAGAGATGAACATATTTGCTGTTCTGTTGCATGTGTTTATGATTTTTTTAGGTATTCTACTAGAGCTACGATATTAGGAGAGGTATCCTATAAAACCTTCTTGTCATTCCTGCCCAGTCTTTTCCCTTGTTCAGCTCTGTACACACACACACACACACACACATACACTCATAATAACTAATTTGACAGATACAGATCAATGAATGGATGGATGGATGAATGAATAAATGGGTAGTTACTTACCATGTTTAGTACAGTCAGGACATAAGTGGTTATATTCTCGTGACCATGGTTCTCCATCATCTTGCGGTCCACCACCACTAAGGTCTCTACGTTCAGCTTTTGGTTGGAGTTTGTCTTGAACATGACTGCGCGTTTGCCTCTGCCAGCGTACTTGTACTCGTCTGGTAAAATATACAGGTCGTCCTGGGGCGGCTTGGGCATATCTGTAGGATGAAACCGAGCTGATATCAAAGGCTGAGAGTGTTCACGAGCGGAGGTGACATAAGCCGAGGAATCAAAATGAAAGAGAATAAATGAGTGATTCACTCGTTCATTTGTTTATCAATCAGCATTGATTCATGAACAAAACTACACAATTAAACGCAAGTACACATCCACACAGACACACGCATGTATGCATGCGCACACGCACACACACACACACACCATACACACACCATACACACATACAAATCAAAAATGCACTCTTAACTCTTAGACACACACACAGGCGCACACACACACACTCACACACACACACACACACAAGGCAAGGGATGTGTGTACATCTGTGTGATCTATAGTCCTCTGTGGGCAAAACTGCCCTCTCCTTGACCTAAAGTCAATAACAGCGTGATAAGGGTAGTCTGCTTCGTTTAATCTGGCCAGGCTGAACTGCAACTCAATTTACTCAGACACTCACTCATCGACCGAGCTTTCAGATCTGCACAGGCGGCCTGTGCGCCACATAAATCAAGGATGTCAGCGAGGCCAATTTGAACTTCCACATGCTGTTTAGCAGTCCTGACAGCGTAGGCCTTCAAATGCCACATAACTCAGCCCCTTGCCCTTATCTCCAAACTAACAGATTGGGTTTTGTGTTTCTTTTTTGTTTTTTTGTTTTATGGAGAAGATCTATGAAAGAAAACAGCTAGCCAATCACTGTCTCATCACTTTAGAGCGCAGAATCTTAGGGTGGTACTCTCATACGCTGCACTGACATTACTAACACACACACACACACATTGCAGTTAAGGGACTTCGGAGAATTCTCTCTCTGCTCAGTGTTTCTTTGACGTGCTAATGAATGAAATGATTTGATCAGCATTTATCTAATAACTTGTATGTACAATACCAGTATTGTTTTTCTTTTTATTTAGTTTTTTTTTTTTTTAATTCCTCAGCAGGCCTGGGTCAAATATTTGAAGTGTTTGAATGACTGGGCTTTGTCCCAGTTCTCCTTAGTAATCCCTTTGCTGGTGACCTTGTTCTCCAAATCAACATGATAAATGGCAGTTTGTATGAAGACATTCCCTCAGACATGTTTGTTTAGTGCTGTTTCAATGCATCCATCACTGTAAGAATTTTAGTAACTTTTGTGGAAAAAGACAAAAGTTAACATTGGTAAGGAGTGAAATAAGACAGGTCCCAATAGTTTAAATACTAATTTATCGCGGTTCTGCATCACATGACAGTTTTTGCTTTAGTTCTGCACCAACACACGTATTTCAACTAATCAAAGCATTGGTGGGTTGTTTTTTTTTTTTAAATGTATATATGTCAGGCAAATTGGCACTTCAGTATGACAAAAATCTATGTGGCTAAGGTGACAGAGAGAACCTCTGACTTAAAGTGTCACTCAAAGTTCAAATGCAGTTTTGTTTATCTAGCCGGTACGGACGACAGGTGAGAAATGGTGTTGGCCAAACATGACACAGGTGTGTGATGATGTCATTCAATCAGAATGAAAATGCATTAGCTCCACTGCCCCATCCCCACTCCAACCCCTTGCAGCTGTGAACTCGTCACACACACACACACACACACACTCACGCACACATTACCCTGCACTCTGCACTCCTTTGAAATACCTCCACCACTTAGGTCACTCTGTAAAGAGCGTAAGTGACCCTGAGCCACAAGTGTGTGTGTGTGTGTGTGTGTGTGTGTGTGTGTGTATCTGTGTAGAAAAATAAACATATTAAGAATGCAGCGAACCACACTCTTACTTGTGAACTACTTTTCACCTTTAGTAGATGGGCTCAAATGTCAAAACATTTTAAAAGTTTTTTTTTTTTTTTTCCCTTTAAATATGTGGAGTTTTGTGGGTGAGAAGACGTGAATATCAATGCACAGTCGGTTAACCAAAACATGCGCAAATTGACCGTGACTAACGTTTTGAGAGAGCGGCACATCCCTTAGACATCGTACCTTGGATATTTAGCATGAGTTCGTGAACACTTGTTTGAATGTTTAACAGATTTGTGCGAGAGGGACAGAACGGGATGACGTGAGATAGACTGAAGTAGAATATCCTTACATACATTTCTTCCTTCTTCCACAGAAATGCTGTTTCTGTCCTCTGCCGCGTCTGCTGTCGTTATGGAAACCGTGGCGTCGACGATTATGTTCCTCCGCTTTCTTCTGCGTCCCTGTGAATCCTCTGTCTCTTTGCCCGTCCGGCTTGGTGTCTGTCGGCCACCCGGCCCTCCTGCTTTCTGTAGGAGTGTCTGTAGATCTCTTGTCTCTGTGGCTGTCTGTAGACGGCGTGTGTGTAGACCTCTTGTAAAGGATGTGCGGATGGTGGTTTGCTGGTGCTGTGTAGTTGTCCAGCATGGCCTGATGCAAGTGCAGGGGTTTTAAGAGGAAGTCTCCATCCTGAGTTCTGATCAAACCTGACTAGAAGAAAAACAGATGATTGGCAATGCCACATCGTTTAGACTGAGATGCACACTGTTTTTTTCTCTATTGAGAACTTTCATTCTTCATCACAATCTTTGTTTTAAGTCATTTCTTGTCTTTTTTTTTCACTGTATGTATTGGGACTTTTAGAAATCTAAAAATTTTCTGAGGTGTGGAGAGAGAGAGAGGGAGAGAGACCGAGAGGGAGAGAGAGAGAGAGAGAGAGAGAGAGGGAGAGAGAGAGAGAGAGAGAGAGAGAGAGAGAGAGAGAGAGATTTGCCATCAGCCTCCCTGTTCATATACTGAGACATATTTGAGACATCTTAAACAGAGCTTAAATGACTGGACAAAGTTCAAATAAATGACCATAATGTGACCACAACCCTTTGAGATTTTTACAAGCCTTAAAAACAGTAATTCCATATTCATGTTCAAATAGAAGCCCAGTTCTAAAGGTTACGTAAAACCTTGCATCTGTTATGTTTATCATTCGAACAGCTGAGTGTTCTAAACGTCATCTGCTAAAATCAGAAACATTTAATCCAATGCAACACGTTCCAGTCCCACACTTTATGGAAGCACTTTTGCTCTTAACACTGATTTTTTTTTTCCCCCCAAATCTTTCATTTCATATCCCTCAGACCTGCATTTCCTATGCTTTTTCACAGGATCAGACAAGTATTTTACAACAGTCATTTTGCAACACGCAATATTCCCTCATAGTGTGATGGAATCCCATTGGTCATGCAAAAGACATTGCTTTAAGTGTGAAACCTGTATCGATGAAGCTTACTCCTCTCCTTTTTTTGTGAACACTCACATGACATAAATGTAATGCTATTTTAGTTTGAGGTATTTCTGTTTTGGACTCTCTCTCTCTCTCTCTCTCTCTCTCTCTCTATCTCTCTCTCTTTCCACTGTCAAATTGACCATCAAAGCTCTACACATGATTTTATTATTCCATACATGCTTTTATACAATGTAAAACACATTTACATATCACAGGACCGGTCATGGTTTCTTTGGTGGGTGGGTCACACAAAGAGCCCCCCCCCCCCCCCCCCAACCCCCCCAGGACAGAATCTTAAGACCTGCAGAATTGGAGACGGGCAGCCAAATGTCAAAACGGGCCAGGTCAAGGCGGGCGTATGACCTCTGACACCTCATTTAGACGCACAATTCTCTAGTAATTGTTGTCTAGTAATTAGCCAAGCGCAGACTGCTGCTTGCTCAACTGTTCTCTACCTATTTTCAAACTACAGAGCTGCAGGAAAAAAATCTGAGAAAAAAAAAAACAAAAACAAAGATCATCTCCTCAGGCATAGTGTGTACTTGATTACCATTTTTTTCAGGGTCAGTAAAAACTATAGTTCACTGCAAAAAACAATCTTTCAAAAAACAGCCAATAAACACGTAGCTTTTTTTTTTTTTTCTCTTTCTTTTTTTTTTTTTTTTTTTTTTTTTTTTTTTGCAGGGCTGGAAAAATGCTCGACTGAAGCTGAGCAGACTGCTTCCAGACAGAGGTCATTGTGTGTGATAAGAAAAAGGGGAGAAAATTTGGAACCGAGTGCTCCCCAATGGCAGCGTTGGCAGAAACGATACACTGTGTTGGAGGCAAAACAGTGAAGTGTGGCCACATATTTAAAGACTGATTTCTAGAATAGTCTGTGAGGTCCACTGTCATTGCTGTAACTTAAACAAAGTCAGAGTCATAATTACATTTTGTAAGTGCTTGTCTATGACTGTCTGTGTCTGTCTATGTTTGTCGGTCCCTGTTGTGTGTGCGTGATGTTTTTGTCATTCTCTAAGTGTTAGGCCAGATTTCCTCATGTAATTTACTGACTGTAAGGACTGATTTCCCACACAATTAACTCTGCCAGTGTTCTTACTGCTATCTGAGACAGGGAGACAAGCTCTGGCCAGTGTGAGTCTGAGAAACCCGTTCCATGGCTTTATTCTACCGACTGGAGAATCCATGAAATGAACACAAGTCAAACTGCCTATTGTAAATCCACTTAAAATCCAATATCACCTGCCAAGTGCCCACCTAGCTGGTAACTGGAGATCTGTGTGTGTTGATTAACGATGTCCTCCGAATCATCAACAATCAGTTTCACATTAATTAAAAGCCACTTTTTTTTTTTCCGAGGAAAATTCAGTCAGAGCAGAAATGTGAGAAGTTTGGGATGCGAAACATAACGGAAATATTTTAAGCTTCATTTGTGATGTAATTCCTCACAAAATCTTCACACCATTCATTTGATCCACAGGATACTCCCTAAACGAATAAAATCGTCGGTGGACCGAAGCGGCACAATAAAATAAGTCTGCTACACTTATTGGAGATGTAGAGAACACATGTGGGTGGCTCAGTCAATCTACGGAGATGTTGAAATCCTCTTTGTATCTCTTGCCACATTATATTACGACCATAAAACGCAAATTTAATTTAAGTCCTTGGAAGTGTGTTCACGTCACTCTTAATCGAGCGTGGTGATTTTATTTTACGGACCTGAAGAAAAAAAAAACAAAAAAAAAACAGTTTCTAAGCTATAAAGTTTCAAAAGACTAAGAATAGGCCATCAAAAGGAACCGTTAGCAAAACCTCTTGGCAAAAAGAACACTCTTAACATCTTAATAGCGATTGGCCATGTTTCAGATTTAATTAGTTCAGTCAACTGATATCATTAGCAACTTAAACTGGATTAACCGTGACACCAGCAAGGAGGGGGGGGGGGGGGGGGGGGGGCGGTTGTGGAATTGGGACCTCAGTCAAGAGAAAAGGTCAAATGGCGGAACATTTGATCCACAATCATGCCGTGGCCACTTCAAAGGACCAAATTACCTGCCTGTTTTGGTGTCAAAAACACCAAAGACCACTGAAAAAAAAAAAAAAAACACACCCTGTCTTTTGACCAGATTAGCTGGGGCATGTAGACAACAGCCAGAATAGTTCTCTCTGAAGCCAATTGGCTAAACACTGAAGCCTGGGTAGGACAGAGTCCCTCCTCAGGAGCAAGGCCAAAGGAGCTCTCTCTGATTGATGCTGGGCGTCTCCCAGGACCTTTGTCAAGACTAATCCGCCCAAATTACAGCAGAAGCGATTTATGGCAGTTTAAATTTTACAGAACAGCCTTTGCGTGCCTCCTTACAGTAAGAACGCCATTCTCGATCCACATCAAGCAATCACCGTCATTAGTTTCTGTCAGCAATTTTATCATTCTGGTTCAAGAAATTTGTGTGTGGATGTGTGTGAGGCCTTTATTCTATGGATATAGATTTCAAAGACTTAAAACGGGAAGATTATAAATGAGCAAGATTGGGCAATTGCAGCCTGAATTAAAAGAAAAAAAGTTAGATAAATAACCTGTTTTTATATAAGGTAGATTACAATGCCAGATGCATTTCAAGTCAGGTCATTTGGATAAATTCATAGAGGAAAAAAGTTCAGACAAGAGACAAGGCTTCAAACATCTGAGTCGAAATGACGGAATGATGGGAGATCAAACATTCTCGACCTAGTTGTTTCATTTCGACCATGTTGCCTTGTTCTCTTTCTCTGTGTTCAGGTGACCTGCGTCTGAAACTTGGTCAAATTAAGTGCACATGCACGGGGAAAAAAAAAAAAGCCTGCACATTTCAATCTCTTCTTTTTTTTAAATGACTAACGTTGTGATCAGTCCAGTCCTGTCTCTCTCAAACAATCAAAGGGCTTTGATTTTTTTTTTTGTATATTTGACGTTTGTCTAGCTCTGAATGTCTGTCAGACATTTTGATACACATTAGCGAGTCTGATGGGTTTTGTGTGTTTTCCTGTTCACCAGCTTAGCACAGCCTCGTCAAATATTAACACCTATCATTTCCATCAGAGCAATGATGTCACAGTCTCACGGATAGATATTTAAAGTTGCGGACAGTGTTTGTTTGAATTCCGCGGCGCTGACCTTACAGTGCATAGCTGGCGTGTTACAAAGGCCTACATTGTCCTTTGGAAGCTTTGAGATGCGGTTTTGGTGTTATGTCTTCGCAGGGCCTGGAGCGAGGCTATAGCTGACATTGTTTTTCATACTCACTGCATCTTAGATATCAAAACACCATTTGAGGAATACTAAGTGTTGTAATACATACGAGGTCAAAGACTCGTCAGTTTCTTCAACTCGAGCTAAATCAATTGTGTCTAGACTGATCATTCCCTTCAGTATTCACTTAAAATGATCCATAGGGACAAAGGGTAGGTAAACCGCCATTGACCAGCCGAACCAGAGAGAAAAACAGACAAATATTATTCCCAGTGTCCCAAAAACTCATAACTGACACGGCTGACAGAGCATATTCCTGCTGCAATATTTATATAACACAAAGCTTTAGAACATGCCGAAGTGAAATCAGAAGGTCATGACAGTTTTCAGATTCAGTAGCCAAACAGGTGACAACTATTTATAAATGCGCATTTATTAATCAGTACTTAATGCTGGGTCCAGCACACTTTGACATTCATTTACATATGTGTTATAACAAGTATAGGACATTCACTTTCTCGAAGACGTTTAATTTCATGAACTGCTTTCATGCATAGTTAACCTTTAAAACTTGCACACAAGAATGGCCTGTTTGTTAAGACATGGGGAATTCCCATCGTCAGCAAAGTCAAAGCACTTTGTTTCCTTTTTATATTTCATGAAAATATTTACACCTTTGAGAAGTGACGTTCAGCCTGCAGAATGTCTCCAACAGAGTGGTGCAGTTTCCCTGGTAGTCCCATGGTAACCTGCAGCTAAGAGCAAACATCCCAGAGGGCCCTTTTAAATATCCATCGTCATCAAATTACAGATGCTGAGTTCTCCGAGGTGCAAATAGCAGTCATAAAGCGCCAGTAGCCGGGGAGAGATGCTACCTGGGGGAGCACAAACAGCTGGACTCCCGCACAGAGACAGGGCAGATCCAGACACGAAATAGGAACCATAATCAAAGGAGTCAAACGGAAATCAGGAACTTCTAAAAGACGCACCTGACGTGTTTACTGTTTCCAGGGCTTGTCTTCCCGGGGGATGAAAGAGTCAGGGCTTGCTTCTCCGTCACTCAAGTCTCCCTTTTAATGTTTCTTGGACGAATCATTAATGTTTGATGCCAGGTGTCAAATTCCTGAAGTGATACTCTATATACGGACTGAAATGTTTCATAGTCATGCACGGTTATTTGAGGGAGATGACGATGTGTCTTTTTTAAAACAGCATTGCATCATAACAGTTACTGTCTAATGCCTGCATAAGCTTGTTGAAATGGAACTCCAGAACATTGCTTATGTCATCAGCTTCTTCTGTCTACCATCTCACTGTACGTCTTATATATAATCCCTCAAGCTGCTAATGTGATATTTACAATACATCAACACTATATACCGCATACAGGCAATGTAAGACTCGTAGTGAAATAGAAACACTACTTCAATACAAGAGAGGGAATGCGTCACAAAGTTTTATCAAACGTTTACCAGAACGGTCAGTCAGAACTTGTCTCCTGTACATTGCTTTGCACTCTAAGTGAAATGAACCCAATGAATGTCATGTAGGGCCCAATGCTTACAGCTGTTACACAGAAATTAGTCATATATTGGCTGACCTTAACGTTCCGAATTCGAGGGCCTACCTCCCCATTGTAGATCAGCATAAGCCATACTTCACTGCTTATCATAAATATGTAGTTAGATTTCATGGCATAATATTAATAGCGCTATTGAGACACTCTCGGTCATAGGAGAATAAATCTTGTCTTCTATTAGCACTCAGTATGTTTCAAGCAACGACGGTATGAGTCAGTGATCTCAGTTTTTGGTTTCATTGCGTGACCTTCCCAGTGGAACCCGCTTGGACCACACCATGTGTTTTATCAGAAGTTTGATTCCATTATTGAAGCCTGTCAAATAATAAGAGATTCTGGGAAAACCCTGGGAAGGGGAGGCTCAGATATGACAGTTTCCACCACAAACCCTGAGGCTAAGAATGCAATTCTTCTGTTGTAAAGAGCGCAGGAGTTATAGTTGATTTGAAGGCGACCGTTTTTCATTTCACTTTGATACAAATGAAAGGTGAACATTACTTTTCATATTTCATCTCTAACAACATAAAAGCGACAACTATAACTATAAAACAAAGCCACAGAACTGCTTTTGATTTATGACGCTGACTGACTGTGAAACATAAAATTCAAACACAAACAGTTTGCCATTCAAAAGGAAGTGATGTGTATCTCTCATAATAGAAGTCTTCCTGTAATTTTCTGTTCACAGTGGTCCAGGTCACTGTTCCATGCCACTGTACTGTGTCAAATTGTGCCAAATCTATCTGCCAAAAACGATTTCCTCTGAAAATATGAAAAACACTTTTTCTCAAGGCTGTGCCCGATGGCTGTCTGCTGTCTGTATCCCTGTACATTTCCGCAGAGGCTTTGGTCGCTTGGAACTCTAACCGTAATCCATGGAAATTCATTGGACAATTCTTTAAAAAGAAGGACGGGGAATGACAATGGTTATTTTAGTTGAAGATTTACTAATCCTCTCTTTAGTTTCTGCATGAAATCACTACCAATTGCCTCTTTAATAACTGAAGGGCCACAGAACGGCTAAGACAAAACAAGTAGCTTACATCCAGTTCCTACTCCGCGGCAGTAACATCAAGCCATAGTGACATTCCCTGTGAACTCCTTAATTGGCGTCCCCAATATAAAACCACTATTGTACCTTTTAAATGTCTACACCGAAAAGTTAACAGGCTTCATGAGCCAGCTTTTGTGTCGCTCACTATCCCGCGCTTCAAGTCGTGCGCTCGTGAAGTATGGAGTCAATTGCCTTGCTCCTTGTTCTATTGAACCTCAGCTCCAGAGGTTTTTTTTTTCTGTTTTTTTTTTTTTTTTTACAGCGAACTCCCTGCTGTCATGAAAGCCTGGCAGGCCTCAACAGACTGTGCCAAGTGGCTCAACCATTCAAAAGTGAATTTATATGTGCGCTTTACAACATGGCACTCCTCGACAAGGTTCCTTGGCCCGCGGAAGACTTGCAGTTAAGTAATGACCGTGTGGTGGAGTTTGACTCCTAATGGCCTCCAGCTGGAGACAGTGTGATAGGTCTGCTGTTCAAGAGCAAACCGTCTGCCAAGACATGTTTGAGTTAAGTCATAGCACAGTTACATTGGCAGTGACAAAAAGGGGGTCAAAGTGGCTTATGTTCAATGGCTTGGAATTCATGTTAAAACGTCTTTGTGTAATCAACATTCCACACTATCACGCGCAATGTTTTTTTGGTGTATTGCGAACGAAATGAGTAAGAGAAACGCTAGATGCGATCATTGTGGTCGATGCCTGACAAAGATTAGCACGGTATCTGCGCGATGACTAATTTTTGAAGCATTTGCATCTAGCTTGATGTTTTCTTTTCTTTCTTTTTTTTTTTGGTGAAGATCTGTATTAAATCAATTTAAATCAATTTTCACAGATCTCCTCTAGACTATACAGAATGTGGAGCCACTTCAGGACCTGTGTGAACTCTCATGTAAACGAATGCTCTTGCAATGAACACACTGCCCTGATGCCGTTCACCCAAAAATACCCAGAACACTCACCAGCAAGGGTCAAGTAAATGTAGTTGGACCATACGTTGTCCTTGAAAATCAATAGGAGTTACAGATACAGTGTTCCACTTTAAATGCTCTTTCTTTGAACCTCGCGGCCCAAGTTCAAGTTTACGTTGTCTCTGAACGCTCACAGCACGCTCTTCTGATAAACCAGTTTCCTGGTCTACAGAGATAACCCGCTGACTCAGGTGACACCGCAAAAGATTACAACGAAAGCCGAGTTGAGTTAAAATCTGGTTCTTAAGCCTTGTTTTGACAGACAAAAGACAAACATGTGATGTTTGCTCTGACAAAAAAAAAATGTGATTAGCAATATCTGTTTGAAGTGCATGTGCTGGACTTTGAGTAGGAGTTCTACAAAAGGCAGGGAAGTTAACGGAGAGGTTTATGAAGACATTTTAGTTACAAACTGTTGCTGTTGCTTGTTTTCTCTGTTTTTTTTCTGGCTTATACTATTCTCTTTCTGAAAAAAAAAAAAAAAAGATTTCAACAGTGTGAACATGAAAAATGACTGTTTTCTTTGATGACTCACACTAAAAATGTCTCTGCGAATATAAAGCAGGTCCCTGTTCTGCAGTAAAATAAACCCCCTCTTTTGCCCTGACCCAATTTATGTGGGTTACTGAATCACTGTTTTAAAGGGGATTGGAGCTGTGAGTCTCAAGATCAAACCATTGATGTGCTGTGCTGAGTTAGGATCACGGTTGTCATGACAAAGTCATGGGAATCACACTGGAGAAGCCTTCCCCTTCCCGCTGTGTGGGAGCAAGACCTTCCCTGAGCTTTGACCTGGGATACAAAACTCAGAAGCTCCCAGGAGACCTGGCATTCTAGTGCACTGGCCACAAGCAGAAGAGAAGAACCAAAAAAAACGCCACAGGAATAAACAAAACAGGGGAAATAGGGCACAATGGAAATTAAGAACGCTGAGTCAAGAGGGTTTGTGTGTGTGTGTGTGTGTGTGTGTGTGTGTGTGTGTGTGTGACTATGCCGTGCTTCTCCTCATGTTCTCCCATTTTGAGGTGAACATATTAAATGGGGTTAAGCTAATATGCTAACCAGTTCTTTAGTGATGAATCTTATTCTCCAAAAAAAAAAAAAAAAGAAAAAAAAGAAAGAAAGAAAGAAAGAAAGAAAAAGTTACGCCACAAGAAAAATATTCTGCTCTTAGTATAGTTTCCCCCTTTCAGTCATTTGACAGAGCAGTCCTTTGTTCCTCTAAGTCACCAGGTGACCTTCAATAACAGTGTGTACAGCCACAGATAGCAACAGAGAATGGACCCAGTCATGTTGATTTTGTCCCAGAGACTGTCAAGTCAAATAGAAACTACAGTACATTCATACCATAAGCTAGTCACTGACAGTTGCATAACTTTCCAAGAGTTATGTGTAGACAGCGTGCATACCTCATAGTCTTACAGGCTACTTTCAGATGGAAAAGATTAGAATACGTAAAGCTGTCAGAGGGGAAAGAGATTACCCTCATGTTATCTGACTGACCCGCCAACATAGCTTTTCATAAGTTCTGGAACCTTCCCTGATAAGAGGTTCATCTCCAATAAACCTTCAATCAAGCAGAGATCTCCTCGAAAAATGAATCATAGACGAAGAGCAGGATTACTCACCATCCCTGAGCAGGTTGACAGGGCCACCGAGGAGTTGACCTCTGACCTCAGGGCTCCTTGGTAGAAGCAGAGGTCAGCCTCTGGGAACCTCTGGAGGCTTTTAGTGCCCTTTCTCCCCAAGACTTGGACGGTAAAACCCGGTGCTATGAGATCGTGAGAGGCCTGGACCGTCATGTGGAAGTCTCGACCCAGACCGTGCAGCTTGAAGTGGAGAATGTTGTCAAGGTGGCCCCATTGGCTGTCTGTCTCCCGCCTTCTCCTGCGGTGATGGTGGGCCACAGCATGAGAGATGTAGTTGCCATTGTGATCCACCTCGTACGGAGCCACGATCTCGTATTCTGTAGAATATTCCCAAAGACACACTTGGAGCGTTCGCCATGTGAAAACACACTCGATTGCTTATTACTATTCAAACTTTTTTTTTTTTTTTTAGGTTTAACCTTTTTTTTTGAGTGCATATAATAAATATTCATACAGGATAATAACATTAAATTGTTTGTTTGAAGTTCTGAGATCTTTCAAGACCCCTGGTTTGCTAAATTTGTAAGCCCTTAATGCTGTTTACATAACTGTCCAAATGTCTTATGGCGAATTTCACTGATGGAATATGATTGGCATTGTGTTTTGGTGTGTTTGAAATGTTTGGCGAGTACACGACTGACATGTTATATGAAGTTTAATCTCTCTGTCAGCTACACATCACTAAGAGTCGATCAGAGAGTATTCATCAATATTTTACATATAAACAAAGGATGGGGGAAAAAAACTGTGCATCAGAGTTAAAGTGGTGAAACACACAGCAGACACAATGGTTTTGAGGTTTCTCTATCTGTGGGAATGGACAATCATTATACTGAATAAACTTGACACTCACAGTCTGGTCTTTGTTATTGTTAGGTGGTCTCTAATGAGTCCAAAAATGAAATAATTCTATTCTGACCCATCAGATTTCTGTTCAATGACTGAATACTGAAGGGGGTGGGGGGGGGGGTGAATTAGTCTTACCCCATGAGCATGACAGATTCACACAAACACACACACGCACTCACACACACAGACACACACTCAATGAAAAGCCAGCAGCCTCTCCAGCCCTCAGTCCCCTGTGGGTCTGTGTCCAGACTGTCAGGCAGGACAAAGCTAGTTGAGAGCTGAGAGAATTCTGGGGCAGGGCTGATGGATGGAGGAACCCTTTAAATGTCTTGCCTTGTTTAGCACGTCTGAGAGCATGCCTCTCCACCAGCTCTGTTTGTGTGAATGTGTGTGCGTGCGTGTGTGTGTGTTTGTATGTGTGTGTGAAAATTTGAAACCTGCATCTGGACCCAAAAACCTAAATCAGTGTAAACATTTCTTCAGCCTACATGATTGTAATGCAGTCATACATCTGATGTTTCTATTACGTTCACAAACTTTTCAAGCTCACCAAGGATGTAATACGATCCATTTTTAACGGATCAGTCTAGACAGATTGAATTAAGAGAGTAGTTTTAGGCTTTGTAATAACAAAAGCCAGCGGAGAAAATGTAAATGAAGAAATTTTTGGAATGGAATACACACTGAAGCCGTATCTCAGTTTCGCCGAGCGAACGCTGCTTTTTTTGCGTCCCTCATAATTTACGCGATTTCTATGAGGCACACTTATGTTATCTAGCGCCCCCTGCCAGAGAAAATCTTGAGGACACTCAAGTACCCATCGGAGCGCGCGCCGTATCAAGCGCTCCGTCGGGTAATGTAAGACTTGGAGCTTTCTTAGAATGTTTGTACCTGAGTGGAAAGGGACGGACCTAAATGTAAGGGTAGAAACATCCATTTTTCCCAGATTAAAAAAAAAGAAAAAAAACTGGACAAAACGTGAGAAAATGGAAATTGGAGAATTGGACGAAATCATAAACAGAATGGGCGTGTGTGAGGTCAATGTGAATTGCACCAGTTCAATCAATCACCATAATCACCGTTTGATTTATTTAACGTCTTACCTGTATTTTGAGGCAGATCAAGAGATTCCAACAATGGAGATGTGACTTGAGACTTTTCGTGATTAATATCTGCAAGATTTGGGGAATTGATCTGAGTGCTCTAAAAAAAGAGGGAGAAATGTTATGTGAGTTCGTTGCACAAACAAGTGTTGTCAATTGTGACTGCAATGCATTTGTTTAACTTGAAGCCAAACGTCGATCTCTCTTACCTGATGACTGCCTTGAATTAAAGCCAACATTAACAAAGCCAATGATATTGTCCAGCTCCTTTTGTTTGGCAAAAAACGCAAGAAAGCCATATCTTTTGCAGACCTGTGTCCAGAATCAGATCCACACAATTCAATCCAGGCAAATTCGCGACTATGGTCTACACGAACTTTTCCAACTGCGCTCTTGGCAAAGCGAATGAAACATTAGGAGATAGTGCTGCTCAGGTGGGTTTAAATAGAATTTAAGGACATTTATAATCTGACATCATTAACTCCAAAATCCTTCCACTGCTGTCTGTATCCTTCGGGGCAGTGAAGTGGCTGAAGAAGCGAGGAGGTATCCTTTCCAAGGACATGTTCTGTGGTCATCTCTCAGAATTTCCTTTATCACATTTTTTTTTTCCCACTGCAGAGGCGCGATTATTTCATTTTGTTGCAATGAAATAGCCTATCCACAGTGTCGTTCTTTGAGTCATAGCAGGAACGTAATCCCGGATGGTACAGTAAGTCTTCTCTGCTCTTCGTAGGACTTTCCTGAATGACTGAGTGGAGAAACTCAAGTTCGATGCGCACTGCTCTCGTACACAGCCGGCACTCTCACAACCAATCACGAGTTACACCTGCGCAGCGAGTGCAAGATGAGCGCGCCTAGTGAAAGATTACAGTCTCGAGAGCGAGAGATAGCTCCCCCGTAACCCTCACTATCAAACGACACCTTGTCGACATGTCAAGACACTATCCTGCGAGAGTCCCAGATTAAACTCCTGTACTTAAACTATACCACTTCTACTACAGTTTCAGAATAAATGGGCTACGTTAGTCATGTGTCAACGAAAATTTTTTTTTCAACAAATTCTGTCGCTAGGGGAGATTCTTTTCAGCGACCTGTAGGTGCTTGCACGTTGTCATTGTTGTAAACATGGTGCTACAACAATGACGATATAGAAGCTAAGACTACACTCAAAAAGAGTACTAGTGAATCTATTTCTGAATTTATCATGGTGTTACTATTTCGTGGGTGAATAGGGTCCATCTAGCGGTTAATTTATCTGTGTGTGCAGGATCAGTCAACGATAACGTAACTCAGTGATGCCTAACATTTATGAGATAGCACTGGGCACTTTCACGTGTGGGTTAAATGTTTGACTACGTATCTACGGCACATTAAGCGATTTAACGTCGCGTTGACTCTCTGCTGTCACAGTTGTATTAGTAACCACAACTGTTATCGAAACACTGCTTGTATGGCATTAGTTAGAAAAACAAAGGAATTTCTGTTTAACGGAGAGAGGGAACATGCTGGGAATTCTCAATGAGAGGTCATTGTATTCTTCCAAGATTAAACCATGTGAGGGTTTTGATTTATTCAGCAATGGATAGCGCATAGGTTTAGCCATGGTTAATAAGGTTTCACAGGGACGACTCGTTTTGGCTGAGTCATAGACATCTCGGAAGTGACAGGATTATGGTGATCTGGCACAATGTAAAATAAACGCAGCTCTGCTGGAAGTAATCAATTTGTGCTTCGTTGAGTGCAATCTTGGCATGGATGGGCATCTATTTTAATAAGCCTAGCATGAAGCATTGTGAAATTTCTGATAGGCTGTAGGAAAAAGGTTACGCATTCAATATGGATTGACACACTCTGTAAGTGCTAAAATTACACAAATTCGAATGACTGATCGACTGTTGGGTACAAAAACTTGCACATAGTTGTGGATTTTTTTTTCTTTCTTTCATTCTAAAACAGGACACATTTTCTATAGACATTCAAAACATGTGTCTCCTTTTGAGTCAGAGCAGGCGTAAACCCTTTGATGTTTGGATCAGATGGAGTAGAACAAAAGATTTGAGTATCTAAAGTCATATAGTAGGACGGGCGGGAAGTCTCCCGAGACTTGGATATTCTTCAGTGACTTTAATTCCCTCGCTACTGCTAGATTTACCATCAACAAACCTTCACTTAGGGAGTTTTTGCCATGTGCTGTGAATCTTGGCTTGGGTTAACAGTGGCAGCTGTTGTGGGCATTGTTACTCTCCCCTCCAAGAGAAGAGTGTTCCTGGGTACAAAGTACAGTCTTTCACATCTCATAGCAAATTTTTAAACTTTTTCATGTATGTGTATGTGCACATTATTATTATTATTGTTATTATTATTATTACTATTATTATTATTATTATTATTCGTAGTAGCAATGTTACTCCTAGTAGTAGTAGTGATAGTGGTCGTAGTAGTAGTATTGTTGTTGTTGTTGTTGTTGATGATGTTGTTTTGCTACCATGCTGCTGTAGTTGTTGATGGTATCGTGGTATCAGGAGATGGCACGATGTTTGTCTGTTCATAGCTATTCCACCATCCTTAATGTGTTTGATAATTAATTTGATAACATTTCTGAACAATGAGGTAATCATTGGGCCATTACTTAGAGCCAGTTACCACTTTTATAGACATTCGATCAACATATCGCCAGCTTCTAAGGGCAAATAAGAGAAGTTTTATCGTTGGCCAATCAATCAGTCAATCTTTGGAAACTGTTCATTATCACTGCCCTTCTGATGAGATTGATGAGACTGGATTAATGGGATGAATGTTAATTCCTAAACAAGACAGCACAAAGCCCAGTAGTATACAACCGTTTGTACCCCACATCATTTGAGTTAATTTAAGAGAAATAACAAATTATTTCATTTCTGGTCTTATGTATTCATAGACCTTAGCCAGACTAATATCTGCTGACTGGGATTTGTACAGTGTGCAGTTTGCAAAGTCACCTGGGTGGAAAAGAGTTTAGACTTGGGCATAAGATGCCAAGTCTAACAAACTTTCAATAAAACCTTTATACCATGGATGATTCTGACCAAGGAGAAGCAAATCCATAAACATGGCAACATGACATCGGCCAACCATGTTTTATGGACTCGTTAACAGAAACACGAGACAATTTTCACAGCTCAAATGGACTCCAGCTAGACACCACCCTCAATGATGGGAATAGCTGTTTAAAGCAAAGTTTGTTCATTCACACTGTCCAACAAAAACCAGCCCAGGTAACAATAACTTGGTCATTTTTACCATGGTCCTAAGGCCTAAAAGAATACATTGGACAGTACGTTGTGCTAAGCTAATAGACTGTGTAGACTGTGGTGCACGCGCACACACACACACACACACACACACACACTTTAATTTGTATTCCTTTATGAAGAGTTTGACCTCTGTGACCTCTGTAAGTACATTCAGACACTTCCAAATCAAGGTCTTTGTAATACACAGCTTTCAGTCAATCTTACAGATCAGTGAGGATAATGTATTATAGTGATTACCTTTACATAACAGTCTCAGACACATGTTTATATTAATAATGTCAATAAACAAAACTCAAGCAAAAACACAAACTAGCACTAACCCTCAATGTGGCTGTATATCATACTCTTACTTGGATATTCTAGATGTAGCCTGTAAGAAAATTGCTCTTTAAATCAAACTGAGAGAGAACTCTGACCGTTTAATTTTATACTATATTGCTTTAATTTTTATCACCAAACATTTAATGTTTTATTTCTCTCCTTCTGAAAACTAGTGTAAAATTCATTTTAGTTAGTTTTAGGATGTACACACTTTTATGTTCCATAAAAGACAGACGTTTTTTGGACCATGTTCATGCCCTGTGGAGTGATGGCTGTGTTTTAGCCAAATATCTGTGTGAAATACAACGTCTGGAGTTCTTCAACCTTCCTACACGGTAAGTAGCCATATATTGCTTGTGTCCTGTGTGTTAACCACACCAGCATAAAACAAACGTCTGGATTTACCATATAAACATCAAGCAGTAAACTCTGAGTCATTACATAGAAAAATGCTTCTGACATATACTGACTATATTTTCTATAATGTAATATTTCTCCAGCCTCCAGTAATTTATAAATGTCATTAACGCATAAATATGTGATATGACATGTTGTGCATATTGGAAAATGTTTAAGTTTTGGGGGTTGGGGTGGGGAGGGCAGACAGGGACTTACAAAAAAGGAGTAATAGCTTGTGGGACAGTCAGACGCTTCATGTCGGTTGACCTGATTTCAACTTTGCAGCCATCTCTGTAAGCTTTCCTATATGCAAACTGTTGGTTTCTTCAGATAAAGGGGCTGTAAGAATCAGTGTACATATACGGCAAGTATCTGTAAGATTATCTGATAGCGTTTTGTGGTGAAGAGTTTGGTGTAAAATCTATGTATGGATATGTATCTGGTCTATCTGAATGACTGGTCTTGTCTCTTTATCCTTCAGGATCCCCTGTCTTTGTGACCTTGTTCACTTGATCACTTATCTTAATTCAGTGGTTTAGAGAAACCATGATGAAGTCTCTCTAAGCTTTTCATGTAATGCTTGTTTGGGATCTCGTCAACGTGTTTAGTCTTGTTAGTATTTTAGACAGGGACATTTAAGCTGTATAAGAATACTTGGGCAGAGCCCAGTCAATTAAAAAAAACAAACAAACCTTCAAATACATTTTTACACGACTCTGCCAAAGACTGAATTCTATACTGATTTATAGGAGAAAGTGTTGACTCTGATTCATCACGCAATGATTTGACTCAAAGCAATGTGTATCTTTGTCTGTCTGCCTGTCTGTCTGTCTGTCTATCTATCCATCTATTTGTCTGTCTGTCTGTCTATCTATTTGTCTGTCTGTCTGTCTGTCTATCTATCTGTCTATCTGTCTGTCTATCTATCTATCTATCTATCTGTCTGTCTGTCTGTCTGTCTGTCTGTCTGTCTGTATGTCTATCTATCTATCTATCTATCTATCTATCTATCTATCTATCTATCTATCTATCTATCTATCTATCTGTCTGTCTGTCTGTCTGTCTGTCTGTCTGTCTATCTATCTATCTATCTATCTATCTATCTATCTATCTATCTAATAAACGTGACTTACACGGATACTGCAGTTACCATAGCAGTGGCTAAAATCAGTACAACATTGGTTGGATGCCCTTCGCTGACTGCTGTCTGATATTTGTATGGTCTTCTCACGGGGTGCGATAGAAGCAGTCACAGTCCTGGCTCTGTGGCGGATCCAGAGTTTTATTCAACCAGTCCAGTTTAATTAGCCGTCTGAGAGTTTCAGGACGGGCAAACTCAGCCGTGGCAGCCGGCCATCGGGGCCACTATGACCCTGGCTGGTAAAATTCCTCTCAGAATTGAGTCTCTATTATCAAGAGAGAGGGAGATGAATGGGACCAGACAGGGAGTTGTGGGGTGGGGGGAAAGGAGGGGGGGGGGGGGGGGGTATGCAGGAAAGGTTTTTAGGAGGGGAGAGACAGACTAAAGAGTCTGGTAATCATCTGTGTGTCTGCAGGGGCTCCTGTAATATACGATCTTTTGAAGAGCTCACGCGAGGAATATATGGCATTTGATTTGTCTTGGAAATAGCAGCCGGCGATACGCCGTTGCCAAGAAACATACACGTTCGAAGGGATCCCTCTCCCATTGTCTGAGTTATTATAGAATTAGGTATTATCAGAAGTGATAAGTCAGCCGTGGATGAATGAGCTGGCGCTGATTTATTAAAACATACAACAGGCACAAATAAGCGGTGTCAGATCCTGCCCTTGAAGGATCAGTGTTCATCAGATCTATCTGTTCCTTTTATCTGCACATGGACACACATTTGCTCTCCAGAAATGGGCTTGCACACTCCTACACTGAGATCGTACATGCAAGCTTTGTGGGACTATCGATACTTATCGGGGATACTGCTTCTCTGAGCGTATGATATGTTACAGGTCTGACATATCAAAAGTAACCAATTATGCCTTTGTCCTTTTTAATGAGTAATACAAGCTATACTGTTACAGAACAGCATCAGTACATAGTTTTTGTAGTTTTAGTATTTGTTGTGGTTGTAGTTTTTGTTTTTCACTTTGTTTGGATGGAGAAACTTCCATACATTCTTAATTCCAGCTTCTTGGGGCCAAGGTTGACTGGACACCGAAGAAATTGCCCTAATTATTAGTCTTCTTGTCTCTATGATCGGCGGAGCAGAAAGGCCACTCCTGGAGAAAGAATGAGAGAGTGAACGTGATGTGTGTAGTCTTATGACACTCCATGGGGGTACACTTTCTGCGAAAAGGTCAGAACCCTCGTATTTTGTACACACGGCAGTTAGAATAACTCACTTCATCTTTTGCTCTCTCAGTAGGTACAACCCTGGACCTCACTCAGACAAGCTGTGTAAAGATTCTCTCTGTGATTACTGTTATTCTGTGAGATTTAGCATTTTACAATATCTATCTATCTGTCTATCTATCTATCTATCTATCTATCTATCTATCTATCTATCTATCTTACTGTTAATCTGTGTGATACATTATTTTACATTATCAGATCTATCAAGACTGACAGGCAGACAGACAGGCAAACAGACAGGTAGATAGATAGATAGATAGATAGATAGATAGATAGATAGATAGATAGATAGATAGATAGATAGATAGATAGATACTTTCTATTTATGAGGCCTAATTGCTTGGAGTTCCTTTTCAAACAGAGATATAGTCAGGATATTGGTTTATTAGTATGTAACAGTTTGGTCAGTTTAACTCAGACTACATAGATTTTTTGCATCAGATAGGGGTTTGCACTAAACAGTAGAGTCATGTTTACACTAATTAATATAATGCATTGTATAGTATCCACGTGACTATCATACTGAGTTATCCTGAAACGAGATCAGAGTAGTTTATCTTTAGTAACTGACATTTGCTCTGTGTCTGGCCTGCGGGCTAAAGGACAACCCTTTCATACCGTTTGGCCTGGCGCTCTGCATGAATGGCTCATTCACTTCGGGTCTTTTCCACAGGAAAGAGTGGCTCCTTCCACATTCTCAATCTGCACTAGCCTCGCATCAATAGGAGCTGCACTACAAGGGGTGGCTGAAGGACAGCCAGCAACTCCTGACCCACAAACATCCCGTCAACCAAGCACCAGTGAGCCGTGCCAACCGGCATGAATAGGAGACAAGAGCTCTCTCTCTTCAGCCTGGCTCCTTTGGCCCGGTCCCGTGGCCCCCTGAACCAAGCGTGGACCACAAACAGCCTGAGCAGTGACCGGCGAAAGGCAGAGCTCAACCCAAAGTCAGCCGGACTGAAAGGCTCTGGTGATGAGCAAGCGGTTTCAGATACACAGCTCACTAAAATTTAATAAGTATTAAGGCTTTTTTTTTTACCCCCCCCCCCCCCCCCCCCCCCTTAAATTTACTGGGAAATATCAAGAAAGAAACCCCATCTTTCATAGTTTTCACATTTTAGACCGTCCTGTGTGTTTGGAAAATGCCATGGTAACTGAAGACTGCCAGTATGCACAAAAGCTTTGGGGAAATATTACCACGTGTAAAATAAATAAATAAATAAACAAATAAATAAAATAATATAAGCCTAGCTGAAACTTATTAACTTTAGTTCAAAATGCGAAATGTGTGCTTACTTGAACTTAATTCATACACAAAAAACCTTTATAAAGAACATGAACATGACTAACGGTATGAGTAGAAATGCACGGCATTTAATGAAGCTTTGATGCATGTTAAAGTAGATGCAGCTCTTTTTTTGGTTTTGTTTTGTTTTGCTTTTTTTTTTTACTTATGTTTAAATTAATGTTTTGACCTACTTTTGTTGTCATCTGAGGCACGAACTCACACAGATACACACGCACACACTTACAATTTGAGTACGAGTCGCAAATGAAATATAAGAATTTGGATGACAAAGCGTGTGTGAAAAAGGCACGTAACTGAATACAGAGGAAAACTCTGAACCTTGCTGTAAATTCCACACGCTGCCCGGACGAAAACCCAGTCAGTAAAGCATGAGGGTTCCAGTGAAGATAATAAGAAAACCAGCAGAACTGAGTGACATGACAGTATCCATTCATAAAATCCATGGATACTGGATATAAGGATACATATAGATATGAGCAGACGTGTAAATCTCATATGACACAAAGGGTTACTATATTCACACTGCGGGAACTACACTGACTACTGTTCAGCCTGTGTGATATTGAGTGCGCCATAATGTTGAACAGGTGGATGCAGCTGGTCTGGTAGCTCACACCATGTCTTTAATCACATGTTCGGCCTGTTGGACACGGAAGAAATGATGAGGCTGTCAAACGGAGGGATACAGCGCCGAATGAGATCATCACCTCTCTCTTTTCTCTTTCTCTCTTCCTCCTTCTCTCTTTCTTGCTCTACCACTTCCTTACACACACTTCGGTCCATTCCTCTTTTTTCTTTGCTCTTCCCGCTCTGCGCTTGTCTAACTCTCTCGTTTGAAGTTGAAAGCCCTTTGTCCTGGTGTTAGCAATGCCTCACTTTGCAGTTTCTGACTCCGGTGGGGCCGATGCCGCCGTCCCTGCCTCTAACGTGGTTCCGCTTCTCTCGCAAATTTAGCGCCGCGTAAACTTCATAAAGTGTAGACAGGACCCAGTAGTATTGCTCTAATCAGCATTAAATCCTTCTCCAAAAGCTCCAGGCTTTGAAGGATCGCAGGCTCGCATTTAGACTCAGCGGAGAGCAAGTGATGAAAATCAGCTCAAGGTCAGATAGGTGACATCATGCCGTGGGAGCAAAGTTTTAGGGCCTGAGAGAGAGAGAGAGAGAGAGAGAGAGAGAGAGACAGAGAGAGAGAGAGACAGAGAGAGAGAGAGAGAGAGAGAGAGAGGGAGAGAGAGAGAGAGGGAGAGTGAAAGAGAGAGAGAGAGAGAGAGAGAGAGAGAGAGTGAGAGAGAGAGAGAGAGAGAGGGAGAGAGAGAGAGAGTGAGAGGGAGAGAGAGAGAGAGAGGGAGAGAGAGAGTGAGAGAGAGAGAGAGAGGGAGAGAGAGAGAGAGAGAGAGAGAGAGAGAGAGAGAGAGAGAGGTGTTTGTGGCAGTAGCTGAAACTCCACTGACTGCAGGCCTCTGTGTTAGAAAGTCCTGTTCTTTCAGGGCAGGTGGTTTAGATTTGAACGGATGGCCCCGTATCTGTCCGACCTTGGCTCCCCCGATCTCACACAATCTAGGCTTTCATCTCGGCGACCTTTACAGGTGGTTTTACGAGATGTCCATGTCCTGGATGAACTCAGGCAAGGAATTCAATTTACCACCATTCTTCGCCTGGGAATCAGATGAAGTTTCAAAGCCAGCACTATTGGGCTTTGAGAGCAGGTGAGCGGGTTAAGAGTAATTTATGTAGTTCTGACATAAATACTGTCCTGGTCTTGCATTTTAGGGGAAGAGGTTCTGTGAACGTTGACAGAACTCTTTGTTCAAATTCAAACTCCTTACGTTGAAGTTTGTGTCAAACTGAATGCTAGGATATTCTACATCTATTTGAAGAAAACACCGTGAAAAAAAAGCACAGACATGAGAAACATGTGAAGAACGCCTAAGGTCCACCCCGAGGCGTAATTTGGACGATAACCCAAATGAAATGGTCAAGGTTGACTGCTCATGTGTGTTGGTGTCTGGGATGCGGCTATTGTTCTCACTGAATGCTGTCCCTGCTCTTGTGTATACTCAGGGCACCTCTGTGACTCTACCGCATGCCAACGGATGACAGGGTAAACAAACAGAATGGACTCCCTCTTTCTGACCAAAGACAAGCGTTGCCTTCCAGGTCACCCCTCGTGTCAATACATCTCAGTGTCACGGTTAGAGGTCGCTTGGAATTCGAAGGACTAACCTCTTTGAGGCCTTCTGTAGGGCTATTTTTATCTGTGGACTAATAAACACCTCAGAAATCTAAATCTAAAATGCAAGATTCTAAAAATCATACAGTTCTAACAACTTGCTCATTTTTTTTAACAGTTTACAATGGAAGAGATGGGCCAGACAGATTAAAATGGTTGAAATATGAATATTTTTGCATTCCATAGATGATTATAGGGCTTAATACCCATTGAAAGAATATACTCTCCTGTTTGGGTTGTTTATCTCCTTCAGCTAGAAACCCCCCCCCCCCTCCCCCCGCAAAGGATACAAGCCTCAGAGTTCATTGAATAGAGAATTAAATCGTTAATCACTCAACACACCCCCTTTTTTGTGTGGCACTGAATGTCCTGAACAATGATGTCATACTAAAATCCATTGCCCCTCCATAGACCTTACACTTGAACTAGTCCAGACATTGAGACTGTTAACGCTGTGTTGGTCAACACAAAGCGTCCCAGCACAGCCGTCCCAGCACACAGGCCCACACACTGGAGTCTGGGACAACACTGGCTTAACCACCATTTGAGAATACCAATTGGGGAAGGAGTTATTTTCCTAGAAACTACATGAGAATATACATAACCTTATGCCCATTCTTATTAAAAAACATTGTTTTATTTCAATATTCTGGTGGATCTGATTGAGATTGGCTCAATGAAGTCATTTTGTCATATGAACTACGAACTATGTCGGATTCGGACATTGTCTGAAATTGCCCTTTCACACATGTAGCACACAAAAGGAGACTTTCAGTGCTCACCCGCTGGTAATACTCCGTTTGGTTTAGGCGAGGGATGGCACCTGGATAGAGCTTAGACATGATGCAAAAAGTACACCACAGAAATCGCAGCATTTTCTTTACAGCACATCGAAGATGGCGAACAAGGCTACCGACTTTTGTCTAGCGTTTTCAGCGTCGGCCCTTACTGACAGAAGTTCCCGCATCTCGTCATCTCTCCAGTTATACGTTTTTGTTAGTGTCTTCGTGTAAATGACCTTTCTTCTTCACCCTCAGATGTTTGTATTCTTCTGATTTCATGCCAGTTGCATGATAGAAATGGCATCAGCACACCCTTGCTGCTTGCTGTGAATTCCCCAGACAATGACCTACTCTATTCGCACATGCACTCAGTCAGACATTGCACGAACTTTATACTAGGGAGCTGGCAGAATAAAGTCTGTTTAATGTCCAATCCAACTGATTCGGACATTTGCGTTCTCACATACAGGTCCTCCGGGTGAAGTCTAGATAAATCTAGGGTTGCCCTGCATGTCTGAAAGGGTCTGAAGAAAATGACACTGTGAATGTATAGGGGTATTTTGTAACCCTCCAATTACTTATAAGATCCATTTTGACCCATTCAGCGTCTGATGCCTGAAAAACCTATTTGCAATGTCTTAAAGTGCAGAAGAGAACTTCCGTAAGTTGGTAAAGATACAATAATACTGATATAAATTAAACAAATCTGGACACTGGGTAAAACTAAACAATAAAATGTATTTAAGTAAGCTTCCATACCAGGGCTAAAGTACACAGGATACACATTTAGACTCAGCAATTGACCCCACATTCCCAACATTATTCCACAGGACAGTAACCTTTAGGGGTTCTTTGAAGGAGCCTTGAAGTGCAGACAAGCACCAAACTACCCACCAACAAACCCTTTCTTTCAACCTCAAGGGCAACTAATTGACTCTATGGAAGCCCAGCAGGGGACAAAGAGTTGGGTCACTGACCTGCTTACCAATACAAAAGCTACTCTCTCTCTCTCTCTCTCTCTCTCTCTCTCTCTCTCTCTCTTTCTCCTGATCTCTTCTCCTCTTACTCTCTCCATTCTCTTTTCCTCTTTTTTCTGCTCTGCCTCTGTCTTCTCCTCTCCTTTTTTCTCCACTGTCCTCTCCTCACTCTCCTCTCTTCTCCCCTTATCTCCATGCTACTCCACCTCTCTCCTCTCCTCTCCTCTCGTCTCCTCTCCTCTCCTCTCCTGTCTTTCTCTGAGGCAGTCTGGTGGCACATCGTCTGAGCTGTGTGGCTGGGTTTAAGCCGCAGTGCCCATGTGAAAGGCCTGCATTCTTGTGTGGGCTGTCTCCATGTCACTGTCACACTGTCTTAATCGCCGAGGCAACTAAAACTCTATTATCTTAGATGGCAGACCATCAGTCTTTGGCACCGAGACCGCACTGGAGGTCCCACACAAAAGCCGCTGTAGATTCAGCAACGGGATAATGGAGAGGAAAATACGAGACCTTTCACATCGTGGGTGAAGGGGAAAAAAAATGGTAACAATTCATCTCACAGAGAAACTCCATGACAAATTTGCCAGTGATGAAATCCTCATCTGAGAAGACACGCAGAAGCAGATTCCATGTCTGAGGGACTTTTCTATAACAATGCCAGCCAATCACAACGTGTCATCAGTCTCATTTGGCCCCTCCTCAAACCACATGAATGATTGTAATGCTGAGGCGTCCCACCAGTTAAAGAAGACTGTGTTGGATTTTCCACAGCTGATGTGCTGTACGTATGAATGGCTTTACAGCACTGTATATATCTTCAGTGCTAATTACATTTTTTAATTATTACTTTCATACATGCATACATGCATTATTTACTGTACATGTAAATGTATATAAAACCTGACAGCAATAACAACTATACTCATCATTAAAAACAAGAAGTGGGAAGAATTCTCACTGATACTCATAATGCGATCCTAAGTTTGGAAATATGCATTAAGCCAAGTCTGCTAAAACAAACCAAAGGACAATTTGCGTCAATATCTGTTCATAAAAGCGACAACAAAAAAGTTCCAGGTAAAAACTAGGTCACCACATAAACCTCAGCATGGATGTGATGACAGTTATAGGCAAGAAGTGTTGTGCCAAAATGTTAGCTCAGCATGCTAGCCCTCCAATGGGTTTTTGACCATGGCAACTGCTGGACCGGACACTAATTTCATATATATGCAATCTGAGCCCCCAGTGATACCCAACAGCACCCTCTCCTCCCCCTTCCACACCCCCACCCCCCTCTAGCAACAGCTGTTGCAACTTGGATTGCAGGAAAGTTCCTTCCGGGCTTTGGAGGAAAGAATGCTAGTCTGAATTGCCGCCTATACAAAGAGACCAGGATAACTCCCCGGCACACACACACACACACACACACACACACACTGTCCCTGTCCCATGAGCTCCTTGGGTACCCAGTGGACATGGGACATAGGTTTCCTCTATGTGGAGATACGTCTATGCCACGGGTTCCTGAATGCCAGCTTTAGGAAGGGTGGAAAAAAGGTACCTCTGCCCCTCTTGGCATCACAAAGACATGCTTGTTTTAGAGCTAAGCACCCACAGAGGCAACCATGCGTAGGATTGGTGACGTAGTCAAGAGAAACAAAGGGGATGCAGTGAAAAAGAGGGGAAAAAACCCTCTTGAGAAAACATTAAATGCCCCCCCCTCCCCAAACCCCCCCTCCCAAAAACAAAAATTAGAAGAAAGGTCTTAAGTGAGTCTCCACGCCACAAAGAAAATGTCTGCTTAATCACAGAACGGGACACTTTCCAGATACAGCCTCCAAAATAATGGGAATTCCTCCCAATTGCCTGTGTGTAATCACAGGGGTACTTTGCACTACATTAGGAAAAAAGAGAAAACATCATTAAGTGAGACTGATAAACTCAGACTCCATACATTCTGTTGTGTGGGAACAACAGAATATATCATTTTGATATGGATGGGAACATCTTGTCACTCTTCTTGTCCTCTGAAATAGTATATGTATTATAGTTTAAAGAGGGATTCCCGTATGGTCTCGTTTATGATAAACCCTTCAGAAGTTATTCATGATTGTGGGAAAATAAATAAACTCGCTACACACTCAATTTGTCATGCGTGAGCAAAATAAAATGTTGTATGCCTTAAATGATTTGGTTAATCAAGCTTTGGACGGAATGAGTGGGAACTTTGAGGTAGGGAATGTTAGAATGACTTCTGACTGGAATTCTCAAGGAGTCTACTAATAACTGTGTGTAAATCACTTCAATTAGCACTCAGAAATAAGCCCAGAACTTGGCCCAGTGCGTGGCACAAACAAAGATACGGAGCCTTAGCTAGCGTTGACCCGGTTCAAGGGTGGCGCTTTCCGCTGTAAAAGTGTCTTTTTATAAGTTTTGAAGGCCATTTTCAAGGATAGAGATACTAAATTTGAGCGGTCAATAATCTAATTATTGTTACACGGCGTTGGACGCGAGCCAGAGGAAATGGAGGGCAGGGGGAACTGTTGGAGCACTGTTTGCTGCCCAGTCTGTCCTCCGTACCATTGCCAACATAGCACCACGGCTACTCTTGGCCACTGGGGGGCGATGTAGCAAATATGACACCGATGCAAAATGGTAGATGTTGTTGTCCTTTATAAGATGAATTCGCAGAAAAGCTTAAATAAAAGGAGGAGGCAAGGAAGAGGAAAATAGCCGAGGGCATATAGAGTTGGGGGTGCTCAAAGGGAAGTGAAATAAAATGACTTTAGACATGATTTTGTGAAATGGTCCATGCATTGTGGTGTAGCATACACTTGATTTCTCACATTACGGCCTCGTACAATAAAAACTAAAATACATTAATCACCAGCTCTAGAAAAAAAACCTTCTCAGACATTAACGGTGAGTGTGCACTTTTTTCGTCGAGTGAGAAAGTAGAGTGAAAACCATTTGAGCCGGGGTGGGGGGGGGGGGGGGATCCCAGACATTTTCGGTGTCAGACGCATTCCCAGGGTCATGAAGTGAAAATCCTCCAGTGGATGCTTCCCATTTCTCCCCTGCTCCCTCTCAACAGCTGATTTCAAGTTTGGTTTTCAGGGGGAGGCCTCCCAGGATCCTGAACAGCAGGCGAAATCCAGGCAGCATCAGCAGAAAGATTTCCCATTGTGGAAAGAGTATATCCCTGCCTGGCCAGCAGCCAGAACTCCCCCTGTCTCATCCAGACCAGTTTGATTGTAGTTTGTCACATTCATAAAACATAGAGAGAGTGCTGTACATTATAAATGAAAGGTGTAGCTTAATTTATTGACATAGGCGGTTTCAAATATGTATCTAAGCATATTAAAATCATTTATTATGATATTGTTGTCATACGTTTTTGGTTTGGATGAATTGGAACTGTGGAGTAGTCCACATAGGTTCAAATGAGTTTTCATATATATATGAATATATGAATGTATATTTCACACACACACACACACACCCCCACACACGTGCATACACACACACACAAGTTTGTACTCATATCCTAGTGGGGACCTCTCATTGACTCCCATTATTCTGTTATTCTGTAACTAAAGAATACTAACCTATCCCTAACCCTAACCCTAACCATAACCTTAACCTTAACCAACCTTAACCAAAGAAATGTTTTGACACTTTTTGTTTTATCAGTAACAACAATATGGTTTAAAAAAGCGTTGTTTTCCTAGTGGGGACTGGCATTTTGGTCCCCACTAGGCACTTTTTTCAGATTATGCTGTTTTACTGGGGACTTACCGGTACCCAGAAAGATAGCAATACATGGGACGCACACACAAACACACAAGCGCACGCACACACGCGCACACACACACACACACACACACACATTACGTCAGGTAATGTAGTAATGTTGCTGAGCTGACTTATTTTTTCAAGGTATTTAATGAATTTAAATCAGTAACTTTTGTGATTTCTCTGTCACCTACTTCTCTACAATCCAGAAAACTGCTAACCTGGCTTAGGGCTTGCGTCAGCAATGTCAAGTGAAAAATAAATGAAAGCTTATGGACATAAGTATCAATGTTCTGAAGAGAACATAGAAAATTCTGAAAGTAGTTCCAGACTGAGTTGTATATCTCTGTTGTGTCTCAGGAGATTACCCATATGCGCTCAGTTCGGGGAAAGGACTTCTATAGTGTACTGTAGGTTTTCCATACAGTAACCGTTTTTGTGAACTTTAGCACCATTTCATGTGCTATTGGCCCATACATCTCAAAACACAGGAAATACATGAGTAAAGGTAGGGAGAGAAAGTAAACTGAAAACAGGTGCTTCCGCGCAGGTGTGACTCCTGAGTTGATTAAACAGTGAACATCCCTCTATGCTAGACAGACCAAATCAACCAGCATTTTGGCAAGAACAGAAGATCTCCAAGACTATGAAAGGTATTTTTGCTGTTGCTTCATGTGGAAAAATAACGAAGGTGAAAAAATTGAGGGAAAGATGATTGACAGCGGTCTGTGGTTCAAAGTTCACACTCTTCAACTGTGATGCTCATAGACCTGTTCGAAATGCAAGCAAACAGCTGAGAGATGTAATCAGAGAATGAATTCATCGCACATCCAATCCGCTGCAAACACTGGTCTCGGGCACAAACAAACAGACTGAAGAGCACAAACTCTTTATTATACTTACAAAAATATAGGTTTGTGAGTAAAGCACTGGAAAGAACAATACCTGTGGTCTACCAAAAAGGGGGGGGGGGGGGGGGGGACCATATCTTATGAGTCATTTTTCACCCAGTTCTCAACAAGTGGATGATTGCACACATGGTGCACAGTAAAAGAACCTTACAGGCGTGGGTACTTGCTTTCCATGGTGAAAAAGTTCTAATGGCTCTTTTACGGTGAGAGGTTTATTCTGGCGAGATTTACAGCCACATGAACTTCTCAGAGGGCAGGATAAACAGTAATAACCTAAAACCATTTTGGTGAGCCATTTCTATCCTGATGGTTGTGGGTTTTTTTTTTTTCCAGAATGATAATGCCCTCATTCACGTGGAGTGAGTGGTCACTAAATGGTTTGATGAGTATGAAAATTATGTAAACCATATGCCACGGATGTCTCAGTCCCCACTTCTCAACCCATTTGAACACTTATGGAAGATTCCGGATAAACGACTGACTCAGCGTTTTCCACCACCATCAAATAGACACAAAGTGATAGAATTTCTTATGGAAGAATGATGTCACATGCTTTCAAAAGAGTTCCAGACACTTTAAAAAAAAAAAATCTGTGTCCAGACATAACACTAAAGCAGATCTGGTGGATGGTGGTGAACAAACACTTTATTTCGATGCCTCTTGTCTGTGTTTCTTTTACTTTGGTAGTTAGCTGTGCCTCACTGCGATATCAGTCTTCACATGTGTGAAGTCCAAAGACACACCCTTGTCACTCAGGCTTGACTGTGTTTATTTGCAAGACTTTTATTTTGCTTCCCTGGTCTTATTTAGCTGTCCAAATAAAACTCCACTCATAGATAAGCACTAAGTGGAGAACTCCGCCAGTGGCTCAAGCCTGCCCCCTGCTGGTGCACAGGGAATCTGGCAGTTAGTTCATTATCTCAACAAAATGCAACTGGAAACAAGAGGAAAACAATACCTTGTAATTTTAATGTTTTTATAATATTATATATTAATTATATATTTTTGTAACGGTTTGATTGTCCCCATATTAAAAAAAAAAACCTAAGTTCGTTTCAGATTGTTCAACAGGTACCATCTGCTTTTCAGTATTCCAAACATATGTTACAACCACCATGGCCTGTTTAGGCAAGTAATATGAGAAATCAAGTAACATTTAGACATGTCCTACATACATATATTTTGTAAAGTATAATTATACATTATATAATATCCAATTTTTAAATTATATACACATTTTTGATTCAGCATCATCGATCATATGTTAAAGCCCTCCACCCACACTGAATCTCAGCCGACTAATGACATGGTTCAAACAGTAACGAAGCCAGTCTATATTGCGTTTGACATTGGTCGAGTTAAGAGATAGGTCCCCGTGGTGGTAGGGCGAAAAAAAAACCCCACATGAAATAACCTCAGGATCTCTGGAGGTCTTGGCAGGGCGCACTAGAGTTTCAGGATCAATTTCTTCCTGCTCCTATTGCTGCAGATCAATAAGCCCCGAGGGGAGTGTGAGAAATATACAGTTACACGGAATGACAGGAGGGTTCTCCTCTCCTAACACCAAGCAACGGATCCCAGGACTTCAAGAGCAGTAACAAACCCCTTTTCTAATCCCTTAGCTTGTTCAAGCTTTGATCAGGAGTTGATGTGCCACAGAGATTCAACTAAACTCTGTGTCGGGTGTAGCCTACTAAACTGACACTCCTTTTAAGAAGCACACGTCTGTCAGTGTTCAGTGAGCAATACTCTTCGCGTGCCCTTTTCGACTACGACGACTAAATTCTCGCCTTCATTTATTCCGGTCTAGCACAAACGCGCGCTGCCTCTCTCACCCTCGACTGTCTCTATAACCATGATAAAGATGCAATTGTTTGCGCGGCCGCTAAATAAATCCAGAAAGCTCAAATATGAAAATTAAGAATGAGAGACGAACGAAGTCAGCGCCACACAAAGCACTTAAGCGCACTCATTACTTTGACCCATCTCCCCTCCCCCGGTACCACTCGGCCACTACGGGGTTTTATAATTCAGCCCGCATAATGCAGTCTCAAAGTCTTTCATGTTCCGTCAGGGAACTGGGCTGCAATTCTAATATGACTGGCGATGAGAAAAATATGCACATACATTTGGCATTAAAATCTCCAAGGGCAGAACAGAGGAGACGGGCACATGTCATCCAACATATTGTGTGAGGGAGCCGCGTCGCCCGGCTCTCCATAAATGATTCAGTCGTTATTTATCACCAGTTTATGTCTGCCCTAGGCGGCTGCCATAGAAATATTAATGACAGGGTGCGAGCGCATTTAAAGTGAAAAGGTCACGCCTGTTAGACTCCCCAGTTAAATATATACCGGGCACTGTTTATTTAACGGACTAAACTGCTTTAAGAACCAAGAGAAATGGAGGGAATTTTATTTTAACACACACACAGATAGAGAGAGATAGAGAGAGAGAGAGAGAGAGAGAGAGAGAGAGTAGGGAAATGTGACTATTTACTGAAGGCATGACCAGCATAACTATTTTGTCAATGTTAGTTCTAGTTGTGTTTTCAATTCCAACTGTGCTTTTCATTCTTGCGGCATAGCGATATTTTCAACAAATGTAATAGACAAATTAATGACTATTTCAAGAGCTAAGCTACCCATAATGTAAAAAAGACACTTTTGGTGCTATCATTTAAAAAACTATGCTGAACAGAGAAAAAGAGACATATGAAATATGTTAAATATGTTCTTGGCCCCTATGACCCTAAGCTGCCAGAGTTATTTGATCACGTGAGTTAGAATGAGTTATGTTTAACTATACAGCCCAAAACTGACTTTACTAAATGAGAGTCAATGTAAGGAGGCTGCAGCTTCTGTCTGGTCCCCTGTTTGCATTCCTATCTGCAGCTCTGCCGTTCTTTAAGTGGAAGGAGAGCAGATCAGTTCTTACAAATGGCCACAGGGGGGCAGAACAACCCTACATGAGGATGTGCTGTGTACTGCGCTGATTAAGAGAACCTTCTCAATTTGTACATTTGGAGTGGATTCAAAACTCCTTTGTCTAAGCGCTATTAATTATGGAATTCTGGCTTCTCATTATGAAACAAAGTTACAAGTGGTTTTCCTCTTCTGTGCTGAATCTCTCTCTCTCTCTGTCTCTCTGTCTCTCTCTCTCTCTCATCAACACATACACTGTCTGAAGTCTTCATTATATGTGGATAATTTTCATTTTTATAGCCACTGGGAATTTAAGCAGGGATTCCAATGTGATACTGAGTAACAGAAAGGTAAATGAATAGTCAGCTCCAGAAATGAAATGAAGTTGTCTGGATTCCATTTTCCAGCCACACTTCCAAGCATCTGTGGTGCCTTCCCCCCATAACATCACTGCTTTAAAACAAAAGGCCTGCTTTGTCATTGAATGTACTGTAGTTGTACACATCAGAGCTGCTGAACATTTCAGGTGTGTCCAGTTCAATCAAAGAACTATTTGGTACAATATCATTGCATACAAACTGGTGCCCTCCATTCACTATGCAACACTGTCTTTGTTAGAGTTTTTTTCCCCCCTTTTGGATGATGATGATGATGATAATGATGATGAGGATGATGATGATGATGATGATGATGATGATGACAACGATGACGACGACTTTTTGTTGTCTTATTATATAGTTTGTATTATTTTCATAATTATTTTACTGACTCTGTATGAAGCTGCAAGGGGTAGACACTAAGTATAATTACATTATTCTGTGCCGTGTTCAATTTTTTTGGACTTCTGACTCCAGAACATCTGTCAGTTTCTTACAAACAAAAGAACAAACAAACAAACAAAAAAAGGACTGGCACACTCTCAGCCTGATAAAATGCATTGCTGGATCCAAATATTGTCATTAAAAAAAAAAATCCAACCCGAATATGAGTCCTCTCCTTTGGTAATGCTGGATTTTTGACGGAATACCAGGTCTTGATATTATAACTTGCTCTATAAATCTTGGCCTGAGCATAACATAAAGGCTGTGTGCGGGATTATAGTGAATATGAGAAATGCACCATGCATAGTTCATCAATAATGATTGTTGATAGTGCATGCCAGCTGTGAACTACTTTCCCTGTTATACAGTGTTATTCTCATACAGGCAGGTAGAAGCCTGAGCAGTTTCCATTGATCAGAGGTTTTTTTTTTGACAATTTGGATGTTTATTACTGGGCTGTTTTGGTTGAGCACAGCTGCAAAGTCAATTTACTGCATATTTCTATTTATTTATTTTTTTTTGTATTCAATAATAAATTTAACTTGCAAATGACACCACATTGGTAATTAGTTCCCGAACAGCAATAAATGATTTTGTATTGAGTAATTAAAAACAGAACCTAATAATATTTCAATATGACGTGGAGCAAATGTAGCTCTCATTAATATAACAAACTGATTTGGTTGAAGCTTCATATTTGTTGAATGTGACAAAGGCAAGACAGGATTGCTGAAGGAAAGAAAGAAAAAAAAAACAACAAGATAAAATGACGATCTCCATTTGTTTTTGTCATAAAAGGTTTTAGGAGACTAAAAAAACATTGCATATTATTCAGAGATCGCTATCACCCCCATCCCAAACCCTCGCCCCCCGCCCGACAGTGCTGTCACATAGCCTGGGTCTTGTGTTTGTTTTATTCGCTCACTTCATAATTAATTTTGTCAAGCATAATTACATTTTTTATGACAGAATTTTAAGTGAGATGAGAGGCAGATGACTTCCTCGATAAAGTTCCAATTAAATTGTTTGTGGGTCTGTTTGTTTACTCAATTAAATATTGACATGAGCAGCCAAAACTGATTCAGCTCCAAATTCTTCTCGCCATCTCAGCCTGAAAGATTTCGTTCAAACAGAATACAAACATGTCAACACATCTGAACGCAAGTCGGAGAAGACAGGACGGATGGCGATGGTGTTTGTTTAATGATGTCTGATTGCTGAGCGGCTTTTTGTTTTTTTTTTTTTCCCCGAGCTGACTCTCTCCCTCTTCACGTAGAAAACAAACCGCTCTCACAATCTCAAAGAAAATAAATATTGTTTAAACTTCCACTCTTCAAAATGATCACTTCCAACACAAAGATATTACATTACAGGAAAGTACCTGCTAGCCTGGAAAGGGCCACAGGCTACTGTGGGTCCTCTGTAATATTTCAGAAGGCTGGAGGCCTGGCAATCCCTCCCCATTGATAAAGCACCATCCTTTTAGGTTTTTTTTTTTTTTTCCTCCGCTGGCCTCAGACAACGTCAAATAAAACCAAGTGGGCTTCACTACAAAGCACTTAGCAGAGGTAACCGTATTCTGGAAGGTGAACGCAATGTCAACACCTGGCTAAATTATTTCCGAGGAGTGGGAAACACACGGTGAAACAGCAGTCGATGGGCGGATGGGGGGGGTGAGATTGGGAGATATAAAAGAAGGAAAGGTTTGTGCCTGAAGCGAACGCAGGCTGGGGATAAACTGCGAGGGCTGCTGGGAAAGCTGAAAGAACCTGAAAAAGAGGTCTGTGTTGCTCAGAGAGACCAAATAACAATTGCAATAACTGCACAGACTGAAAACGGACATTTACTCTCTTGATTTGTCTCTAAGTGAGCAGTCTAACGGTTTGTTCGTTTTATCTTCGCATTTGTGGCTGAAGTCAGCATTCTGGTCACTTGGAGTGTACAAAATGGATTTGTTAAAACTTAAGCTTGGGTGTAAAGTGACGGTGTCTTCTTTCAAAAATGTCCATTTTGGGGTTGAACATTGGGGGGATAAGCGTTCTGGTTGTCTGCTGAAAAATCCCTGAACCCATTTACATGGATTTTTCCCTCCGCTTTGCTTTCAGGTTAGGCCGCATCTGCTTTCTGACCCCTCACTGACAGTGAATACATTACAAACCTCCATGTTACTCTACATAATGTCATGAGCGATTCTTGCCCGGTCTAGGTAAATCTTATTTATGGAAATGAATAATTAAGTATCTATTAAAACAGCCCTCACTCATGCATTGATGGAAGGAGGGCATTAATATTTTACTGTTATGAGACCTGACTTTGCGTGTTCTCTTCTCAAGATCATTTGAAGTCCATTTTCTGAGACAGGTTCAGCTCAAATCAGTTCAAACATGAATTTCCATGAAGGGCTACAAACTTAATCCGTTGCCTTGTTATTGTCACTTTCAATAGGTCGCTAGGTAGCGGAGCAGAAAACATTAACCGTGTAGGAGGTATATAGATCATAAATTATTAGCTATCGCAACAAATGATCACTGGCAGCGATATCGAAAGATGTCTGGGTAGTGACAGGTATGTCACCGATCAAAAAAAGATCATCGGTTTGCGTTTATGTCAGTTGAAAGTGACGTAGCAGGGGAGAAGTTAACCTCTAGCGCGCCTAAAGAACTGATGAGAGGAGTCTTAACGTCCATTTCCAAAACGAGCCCATTGGCTGGTGTTAATTAGCCTCGTGCTCTTAGGTACGTCTGTGCCTTCGCACGTCGGTCTGTGCCTGTCTCTCGCTGGGTGGCTGGGAGCCGCCTGCCACAACAGCTGACAGTCGTTTGGGAGACGGAGCCCGTGCCGCTGTCAGCGTGTCGGGCAGCTTCATTTTACACAGGCCTCTAATGAGGTTTATTTACTTGTCAGCCTGCAGTCTGCAGCAGTCGAGCTGTCTGCCTGATGTGCTAGCAGCTCTGACTTTGCAAACAGCAGAGGGGCGCAAACGTCGACATAATAATGCGGTAAAAACCGGCAGACAGGTAGCGAGAGAAGGAGAACAAGAGACAGAGAGAGAGAGAGAGAGAGAGAGAGAGAGCGAGAGAGAGAGAGAGAGAGAGAGAGAGAGAGACAGCGGCAAGGCTTAGGAAAACCTATCAAAGTCTCCCTTATTAAAACCAGCCGTGGCACATTATTAGCTGTTACAAGGGCAATCTTGCCGGCGATGAGACGACGGAGGCTGAGCGCTGTCAGCTCCGCCGGCGTTAGCGATCCCAGATTGCTTGTAGCCGCGGCAGGTGAGGTGACCTGGCCGAGCCCCATCAAATTACTCCCCCCGCCCCAACCCATCTCGCCCCCCCTCCTCCCCCACACCCCCACACCCCCCCCTCCGCCAAGACAGCCTCACGTCTCGGTCCGCTGTCCAGGCAAGACAGCCCCGCGCTTTTCCAAAAATGAGGCAGGAAGGCTTTCTGCATTAATAAATGAGCTAACGCCCGGAGATTAATAAATAAACAGTCGACAAGAGGAGTCACCTTATTAGCGTGAGGGAGCAAACCTGATGGAGGCTGAAGAAGCCCCGCTGGTTGGATAAGAGATTTGAGCTATCTCCAACTGAAGATAATTCACGTTAGCTATGCGCTACAGCAACACCACGGGTGGCCTTACATGGCCAATGCCTGCATGCTGTTTCTGATTGTACCTGACTGCCCCTACATTTTCTCTTTTTTTTTGGTTGCCAGCTGAGCTAAATTTTTTTCTTTGGACTTTCTTTTTTTTTTGCATTTCCCCCCTTTAGCACCTGCTAATAAATCTTAGCAAACCTGGGGCAATTTTCCAACGTGGAGGCATCTGGCGTCATAAAATGTAAGTTTGAAAGTATTCAATTTTTTTTTTCTCTTGAAAAAAAAAAAACAAAAAACCCCGAAACAAAACAAAAAACAGCAAAACTAAATTTACCAGCCAATTAATTTACTTGGCCCTTTGCGACACATGTCTCTGTATTTATCTCACCTTTAAGCATTAGAGCGGCTCTCCGTTCTAAAGCTCCTCAGAGGCCTGATCCACGAAAGAAACAAAGCAAACCTGGCTCCCTTCATTTAGATTACCTTTTACATTCATATTTAAACGTCTGCTTTTTTTTCTATTTCTCCCTCTCTTTTTTTTCCTCCCATATACCTTTATTAGAGCTGCTCCTTGGTGCTTGTATCACCGTTTTAAGCATTCAGGCAGAGAGGATGTAAATGCAGAGTTATGTAGAAGGACCAAATTTGCATGGTCAAATGTCAAAAAAATGAGGCCTTCCCCTGAACCTTGTCAGGAGAAATAGCATAAGTGGCCCGCTCCACTGCCGGCATGCCATTATCGGTTAGTTCAAGCTGTCATCAGTGACTGGGAAGAAGAAATGATGGTCATTATCTCAAAAAAAAAAAGAGAGAGAGAGAGAGAGAGAGAGAGAGAGAGAGAGAGAGAGAGAGAGAGAGCGCAAGTGCAAGGGAGGTTACCCCCCCCCCCCCTCCCTTCCCCAAAGCCCTTCTCCCTTCTTCAACCTCTCTTCTCTCCCTGACAATATTTCACAATGCAGAAATGTGTGTTGTTGTCTTTCTGATGGCTGTGTGTCAGTGTGAAGTGTGTGTGTGTGTGTGTGTGTGTGTGTGTGCGCGTGCGTGCGTGCGTGAGGAGGGTATGCACGCTAACTAGCGGCGGGGTGGGTGTCAGCGTTATCCAAGACTGCTCTGGACAGAGGGGGGGAAAAAAAAAGAAAAAAAAAGAAAAGAAAAAAAGAACAGGGATTTCAAGTAATCACTTCATTTCAGTCCTGTAATGGTATTAACATGCCAAGACGGGCCCTGATTTACAAGCAACTGAACAAATAATTAAATATGCAACTGGTGGAGGAAGGTGGAACGAGGCTTGGCTGATTATGCATCCCACTTGCTGGGGGAAGGAGCTATCGTCAGCCAATTAGATAATAAGTCTAAAGACCAGAAAATCCACGGTGGCAGGGTACAATTAGCCGCAACATTCACTAGGCACATATTTACTTCAGAAGATAACAATGGCAGTTCTTCCTCCTCTTCCACCTCCTCCCCCCTCTCTCTCGTCTTGACTCGCACGGATGCTGTGTGGACTTCTTTTTTTTTTTTTTTTTTTTTTTTTTTTTAGGCACATGTTGAATTTCATGCCAGTTAAGAAGCAGAGAAAAAGAAAACATGAATTAAATTGCATTCCACTACATTAGCATATCCTTTAATATTTTGTCATTTGAAGCAAAATGGGAGGGGTGGGGGTGGGGAGGAGAGGCTTGTTTATGTGGGCTTTTTTGAGGGGGGTGGGGGTGGGGGTGGGGGTGTGCCTTGGGGTCAACGCTCACAGGTGCAGTTTTCACTCACAGAAGGAGTAACAAAAATGAGAGGGGAAATTTTTTGGAACAGAGGTTGAGAAATAAATCCATGAATTTGATGAAAGAGGGACGCATTGAAAAGCAAAGCTAACAAAGTCGTGTGAAGCCAAGAGCGGAGACAGCTAATGTAATGAATAATATTTCAAGTGGAGACTGAACCAATCGAAATGGCATATCTATTCTCCACCGCGTCACACGAGTGTCCTTGGCAGCACGCATGAAAACTGCAGAGACTGGGTCAGCTGGGAGGAGAAGGGGAGAGAGTGAGAGAGAGAGAGAGAGCGAGAGAGTGAAGAAGTGTGAGGATAAGCACAGATATAAGTGAGTGAGAGAGATAGGTAGCGTTCTTCAGGGAAGTGGAGGTAGAGATTTGCACTTGGGCTGAGCCACTAAAGATGTGGACAGCGTATATGAAAGCTCTGGAGAAGAAAGTGTTCTGATTCAGTGCCCAGGGTCGCAGCTGTGCGTGTATAAGTGTGTGTGTGTGTGTGTGTGTGTGTGTGTGTGTGAGTGGGAAAAATCTCCTTAGGACTTTATCTGAAGATTTCCCTGGATATATCCTGACCAAAACTCACCACTGAATAAGCACTGAAGAAATATTCCTAACTGTGAGAACATACGTAATGCTTAGTCATTTTTTCCATAAAAACTATAGTATGTGTGTAATTAATTGCTGATTACTAAGAATAATGACATATGGAAAACTATTACACTTAATTAATAGTATCATTTTGGTAATTATTATACATGTGTCATTCAATATGAATATGCAAAGCAAATGAAAAATGGACTTTTTTCTACACATAAACATCTTTTGTGACAGGTAAATGCATGAGGTTGATACACACAGGTAAAAAATATGAGTTGAACTATGTTGTTCTCTTAAACTAATGAACATGAAATTAAGCAGAGCAGTATCCTAAAAAGGCACAAACAAAAATAACAACATCGAGTAAAAACAAAACAAAGAACAAACATGCGTACGCATCCACTTCTTCCCCGTATCAACCTCCGTCACTCTGAGAGAATGGCTCCGGCTGGCCGTCCCTCTTAGTGAGGTTACTGCTTAGCTGACAGTGACTGTGTTCCAAAGACACGTGGACATGGCACACATACACACACACATTATCTCGGCAAAATCAAGTTCCGGAAATTAGCTGCCGCCTGCATTATTAAAATAACAAGGAATATTTTATTCAACTTAGAAAAAATAGCATATATATATATATATATATATATATATGTACCCATGCCCTCCCCTAATTGTCCACTTTAACCAGTCCTCTTTTGCAGCCTTCACGATCAGTCAATTTGTGCTATTGGCTTGCAGATTTTCCACATCCCATTAGGGAGAGGTAGCATGGCAGTCCAAAGCACCCTCATTTATTTTAATAACCTGCCAAAGCAGACATGAAAATGTTAAAGTCAGACAGCAGAGACATGACAGGGAAGGCAGCTTGTCAGATCCGTGTTGGAGTATGTTAAAAATGGCTTTTTCCTCTTTCTCTCCACATCTTTTTGGAGAGAGAGAGAGAGAGAGAGAGAGAGTGTGTGCGAAAGAGAGAAATGATTGACTAATTGTCACATCATAGGTTTTTTTTTTTTCTTTTCTTTTTTTTCATCACCACTACTACTGCAGTATGGATGATATATAAATTTGTTAGGTTGCGTGTCTTTCTTTCTTACTTTTTTTTTTTTCCTTTTCTTTTCTCAGTACAAGAATAATAGTGCTAAATCCAAATCTCACAGGATGCTGAATGCACCATGGTACTTATTATCTGTTTCAGCCATACGCATTGCAGGACCTCTGATTATTTTGTCTTCTCCTTGAGACTACTTAAATTAACAAGTACATCTTATAATTCATTGTGTAATTTAGCCCATTAGCTGTTTGCACAGTACAAAGGGAATTAAGTTTGTAATAAGCTTGAAGTCCACGTCCCTAAATCTCAAGATTGTTTTCAGTAGCCTTGAGGGGGTTTTTTTTTTTGTCTTTTTAGAAAAAAAAAAGACATGGTAAAGGAGAATTAAGCATGTCTAATTTCATTGTTATTGACACGAAAGTTTAACGCAGAGGTTGTACAGAATTAATGAAAGAGAATTTTTGTTCTTAATCTTTCAGACAAACCTTGACCTTGAGCTATGGGCCAAAACAGAAAAGCAAAATAAATCAGACATACAAAACTATCATTACAATGGTAGAGATGATTGTGGTATAATTATATCGTCAAGGGCCTGGTTAGACAAAGGAGAATTATTGCTCAGACAGTAAACAAGGCCTAATCCCTTTACGGTCGGGGTAAATAAACACCAGCTCTAATTCACACACTCTTTCCCTTCAGGTTAGCGTCTTCTCTTAACAGCTATCTGTCAATGCTAATACCATGTAAATGAGACACTTTGCAGCTTCCAGTACCATCTCTGCTAATCCTCTTCCATTCTTCTAATCATCTGACACACACACAGGCCAATATCTATTTCCATCTGCTCTGATAGGATCTCCTAAGGATTTAAAGAGGGTTTCCACTCGGCTCGACACCAGGCCAGGACTTTGCGCTGTGATCTCGGGCTTTGGGGAGTTCTCATTAGAAGCCAAGGTTTGGATCGAAAAAGCTAGTTCTGGCTAGTGGATTTTTAATCCTCCGGTGGCCTGTGTGGAGAGAGGGAGTTATTTAGGTCCTTTGATTAGCCACAGCTCTGCACTTTGATTAAGAGAACTTCTGAGAATTGAACGGAGGGGGCTATGATTTAAAAAAGGGGGCGGGGGCGGGTGGTGGTGGTGGGGGGGGGTTGAAGACAGAGAGGAGTGGGAGGTTTTTTGCCGGTAAGCTCTCTTTCTCGCTCTCTCTCGTTCCCTCCCTCTCTCTCTCTCTCTCTCTCTCTCTCTCTCTCTGTCTCTCTCTCTCTCTCTCTCTCTCTCTCGCTCGTTCTCTCTCGCTCAAATCTGACCTTCTCTCTCTGAAAGTCACAGCACTGTAAACAGCAGCGGTAGCTTGGAGAGGAGGTGTTTGAAACTTTTGATGCCTAGGGGGGAAAGAATCGATCTTTGGGTGGCTCTTTGCAGGTGAAGAGGACTGCTGCTAGCGGAGGTCAGTCGCGGAGCTTGCGAGTGCTTGCCAGAGCAGCGGCCGTGCAGGAGCACAGCTTTTAGATGTTGTGAGGTGGGAGTGTAATTGTGCTGGGCCTTTTTCACTTGCTCTCGTCTCTCTGAAATCACCATCTTCACTTCAAGTGGAAAAAACTACACGGCTGAATAAAGTGATATACATGATTTAAAAACATCATGCAAAAGGCTTTTCCCCTTTTATTGATGGATGCTCTGAAACAAAACAAAACAAAAAAAGAACAACAAAAAGAACAAATATAATATGTTGTTGATATATGGAAATTATAAATGTCACCTCTTTAAATTCTCAGTTGTTTAGGTGAGATTGTCCTTTTCCCTTTTCTTGTTATTATGTTGGTTGCTATGACCACACCTAAAGTAATCATCTGTTAATATTTGCCCCACAACATCCTAATCTTCACAAATGAGTGAAATATTGATATTGACTGACGAATAGATTTATGATAAATGTGAGTTCTTAACGTTCTTGAAATATTATCGATTTTCTAAATAAACTATATAGAATAGAAGTTACAAGCTAAAGCGATAAAGGCTCACCTAACGAGTCCTAAATTACATTACCATTGTACCATGAGCAACATCATTAGTAGTACTCACATAAATTAGCACACATTCCTATTATTATGATAAGATATAAATGATGAAATACATAACCATGTTTTCCCTATAATTTCAAGAGGGATAATGATGATTTTCATAGAGTATGGTCTACACAATAAGACAGCTAAACAGTTTAAATAGCAGTTTTATGCTTTCATTTCATTACTTGAGTTCAAAATACAGTTGTCAAGTATGATCGATTTTTTGTCATTAAACTGAAATCTTTGTTGAATGAATAAGCCAAGTATAAAATAAAATCTAAACATGACATTTTCAAACATCCTCAACCAATGTAAAAAAAAAAGAAAAAAGACCACGGTGTAAGCTCCATTTGGTCTGCATAGCGGGAATATTGGCCTGGGATGGGAACATGAGTATGCAGAGGATAATGTAGGGTTGGACCCCTTGGGAACAGCAGTGAGGAAAACCATACAAGTGGTTCACTGGTGTATCATGAAACGAATAAACCGCCTGTGAAATGAGCCTTGATTTACTCAGAGACTGCTGGCATGCGTCAACTCATAAAAACCTTATGAAGCCTAATGACACATAATGAAAGCTCCAGAGGATTTGACTGTGCCTTAAGAAGCTAAACACTGGAAAAAAATCTCCAGTGGTTTGAATGATATTCATTATGTAAAATCTCCTCTTAGCTGAAGATGGTTTGGAGCTGTACCTCAGGAGCCGTGACTTGTGATTTAGAAATCAACATGTTGCTTAGTGCAGTTCCCTACAGAAAACTGTAATCCTCATTGACAAAATGACTACATTACAAACATGTCTACACCTTGAATTGCATTGGGCCTGCGCTATAATGCACCACCACTATTACGGAAGAAAATCAAATACATTTCTTCCCACGCATAGATAGAATGGATGGTATCTCTTAAAAAGGCTTGACAATGAGATTTTATGATTTATGTCTATTAAAACCCAGTAAAATCACTGAATATGATCTTCAGTTTAAACACTGAGAAATGCATGTTCTATTCCAGTACATATTCCATGGACAATACCCTGTGTGTCTCTGATCTGAGCTCTGGTGATGTGCCATATTTAAAGTAATATTAAACAAACCAAAGGCCCATACTCATGGAAAATTTCTAAAATTTACCATGGAAAAAGAAATGAAAAGAAAAGAAAAGAAAAGAGAAAATAACTTAAATTACAGTAACTGGTTTGTGTAGAGACTTGTGGCATTTGGAGATAATGAGAACAGCTTGTGCCACATACTGGATCCTCTCAATGACTCAGGTGTCCTCAACTTTTTATCAGCCTATTTAGATATTTTCTTCCCTGTCTGGAGAGTAGAAATTATTACTGTGCACTTTCCCCATCTTTTGATTCCAACCCCCCCCCCCCCCCCCCCGCGCATAATTAAAAATAATTAAAAGACATATTTATGCAAACGGAATCAGAATTTATGTCAAACTCATTGAAGATTCCACAAGAGCACAGGGAATACATTATCCCATTCTGAAGCCAGTCTAAACCAGAGCGATCAGTTCTCAGAGACGGCACACAGAATGACACTAACCAGTGTGTTTGTAATTGCCAGAACATTCACCAGGCCGGGGCTTGGGGGTACCGTAGCCCAAAAGAAGACACCCTAAAGTTTCACAATGCATTTATCCTAATGTTGTACCATGGCATAGCTTTTCCCAACCCCGTACATCCACAGCTTCACACATTACATGCCTGTCTCTGCTCCAACACCACCTGCTTGAGCTGATCGAGCACCTGCTAATTAGCCAGTGAGTGGAATCAGGTTTGTTAGAGAGGGATGAGATGAAAAAATGAATTGTGAGCTCTCAGAAAGAGTGCCTTTGCATGCCACATGAGTCCCAGCTTTGGTCTTGACTTAGTTAATGTTCAAAAAAAATCAGTTAACATAGCTAATTGTTGTAGAAAACGGCAGTTTCACTATACGAAGGTTTTGATTTAATAGCGATACAAGGTACTTCCACAGATTTATAGTATGACGCAATGTGAATATTCTAATGGAGACGGATGTCTTACACACACACACATACACATGTATGCACAGTAAGAGAGCAGTGTGCATATGTACATTGCTTACATTGATATGTATATTTTCTCCATGTGTTTTTTTTTTTTTCATAATAATTGGAAATGCACACAGGCTAAAAGAATTCTGTCACTAAATGTGAAACTTTCACAACTTGTTTATTTGTAAAAGTATGATGAAAATAAATTATTGATTTTTACATGGAAAAAAAAAGCAACAAGTATTGATTCCCTTGAACACTGTTCTGAACGTAGCAGCGACATGAAACTTTTGAGTTTTGAAAAATGTTCTTTCCTGTCAACATCAAGTACACGGGTACCTTTAAAACCAGTTAAAAGCAGGCCATCAGTGTCAATTAACGCTGGAGTGCCACTGGCCCAATCGAAGATGACAACCTATATACCAGTAAACAGGAATGGGAACACAACTTTCAAAGCTTCTCAAATGTTCCTTTAGCCTGTCATCCTTCCCTTATGTTTTTTTTTCCGTCTCTCTCTCTCTAAATATATGGGAGCCATTCCCCTAGTGTGTGCAGCCTTTGATAGCAGAAGGGTACAAAATAATATCTTCCCTTTGAAAAACAATTTCAGGGAAGGGGATTTGTATAAATAGTTCCTCTTTATGCGTGCCATGGGCCACAGTAATCCGATGAAAAACTTGTGATGGGCTTTTTAAATAGTGATGCAAAATTGATGAGTACAGAGCCCGCTGTTGTTGAGGCGTTTGGGAATACGACTGCATGACGAGGACATCAAGGCTAGCCCCACGGTGTTCTGGGACTTCTGTCCTCTACATCTGGGAGAAAAGTTCACACTAAGTCCCCTGTCCTCCAGCCAAAACTCTTTGGCCGAAGCTAAATTCCTAATGGAAGAGAAGGGTAAGAGGCCAGGCAGAATACGGTCAGGTCCATCTCCAACAAGAGGGCTGGCCGTTATCTTCACAGTCTCTCTCCACCCATTTCCCTCTCTCTCTCTCTCTCTCTCTCTCTGTCTCTTTCTGTTCCCTCCATCTTGATGGGTATTGGAGAACGCAGACGGAGACCCAGCTGATAAAACTGTTCTAATGAACATACAGGAACTTCGGCGAGTTAAGCATCGGAACATCGAAAGGCTGTTTGAACTTTGACTTGGCCCGCATTAGTGGCCGGCCCTTATCTGGCGTCTCGACCAGGAGATTAGTGACTTCCTAATGAAGTGGAAGGATCGGAAAGGTCTTAACGGTGGCAAAGTGGATTGCCTCCAACATTTTTCAAACGTTATCTCAGGTACCCAGATTGCTGTTGTGAGGGCAGGGCTGTACTTAGTCTCAGGTCACAAAAACCCTGAGTAGAGATCACAGAGAGAAAGTCTATATAAGTACTTCAGGAACACCTGACAACTCAATGCCTTGGTTTTCATATTCTAGCTTCAGGTTTATATGTTTTTTGATTTTCTTTCTTTCTTTCTTTCTTTCTTTCTTTCTTTCTTTCTTTCTTTCTTTCTTTCTTTCTTTCGTCTGTGCTCCCAAATGTGCCCCTTTTTTTCCCATGCGGCCTCTGAAATCTGTAAGATTTTGTAGATATATGTATGGTACAGGTATCAGTTTCAACTTGAAATGTTTGCAGTACTCCTCCGTCTCAAAAGAAGAAATTAATGAACAATATTATGTTTTTCTTTTTAAATTATTATTAAACTATCAATAACATGCATCCTTACAACCCTCTCCTGCTCTCATTAGTTTTAACATCGGTTTTAGTGTATTGATAAAACTACTTTTCTCACATATTGTATCTCTCTACATGAGCAGTAAAGAGATGAGAAATCAGAAAGAAACATGAATGCTCTCATTCAAACATTGAACACCACAGAAATTATTGCAGAAATACATCTTTGTACAGAATTGCCATCAAATTAACTGATAGTTTTCAGATTTGCCCACTACAAAAATGTCCTATCAGTTCTTTGCAGTAAAGGGATTTAAGTTGGACTTTGGGTCTCCACAATGCTTAGCCCCGTCCCCTTTCTCAGTGGTACACTCTAGTAGCCTTGCAGATGTTAATAATTAATTGTTAAGTGATAAATGTCCGTGAAGCATGAGAAATGGCGAAGTCTATAATAAATATGAAAATTCACATTATAATTTATAAGGATGTGTTGGATTAATGTTAAGTCTTCTCGCTGACTTGCATTATTTATGGTGTGATATGCTGCTTTTGGCCAGCTGGTTTCTCTTTGAGCCGTACAGATCTTCATGGAAATATTCATTGTGACGTTTTAATAAAACTAAAATTTTACAAGTCATATTCTTCTTACATTATTTTATAGCAGGACAGAGTTAGCAATTTTTTTTTTTTTTGGAAAATCCCTCACGTGAGAACTGCATCATGGGAAAGCCAGATCTCAGCAATCTTCAGTGTTTTTTATAGCGTGTCTGCAATGGACCAGTTACAGATACTTAGTACATTATAATACAATTATAAGCAAGTCATACCGGGTTGTAACACAGATAGAATAATGCAGAATTGTGTATTAAAGTGAATTATAAAGATGATTCCATGAGCCTGAATGAGCAGTCTTCTGATTAATTAAATGAAACAGCTGCAACAACATTGCCACCACCACAAAAGCAAGCAAACAAACAAACAAACAAACAAAAACATGACTCAGTAAGTGCTGAAATAAAATAACAATTTGAAAAAAAAACAAAAAAAACCCAAAACAAAACAAAACAGCAACAACAACAATAACAGCAACAACAAAAAATACCCCTCTGCTGATCAGTTATGAGAGAGACATGCACTGGCATGATTCAGAGAACGTCAAGGAACAAATTACCATAGGGCAGAATGATCTTCATTTTACCACAATGATCTCATTTGCATGAGAACTACACCATTTCAGCTTTTGTTTGGGTCTAGAACACGTACAGTCATGCTTTTCAGTCCTGGGTTTGAGATGACTCAATCCTGAACCATACTTTTCTTTGCTTTTTTCTTTTCTTTTTTCTTTTTTTTTTCCAGATATGTTACATATCAGTGCGTTTATGCCAGCCCTCCTGAGGCCTGTCGAGTATAATTTCTGGAGGTATGAGGAAAAAAAAAACAAAAAAAAAAACCTAATGAGATTTTCATGGAGTTCTCTCCAACTTCATTAGCTTTTTATGAGGTATCGTCTCATGCTAGCCCCTACATGCAGACCCTGCTTAGAGAGAGACTCATCTTGCCCAAGCACACTCTCCAGAGACTTTTAACATTAAACCCTCTGAGACTCTCCCAGCCCGGCAAACTGGGGGAAGGAGAGAGAGAGAGAGAGAAACTTAAGTGTGGTATGAATTCAATACTACTGTTAAAAAGACCAGAGGGAATATCGTATAAATACTGGCATTTCAGAGCTCCGTTAATACCAGGCAAGTAGACGCACTCATCTTGTTTTTTTTTTTTTTTTCCCCTCTGCTCTTCTCCATGCATGTATTTATGGATGACAAGGTCCTGAGAGCAGGGGCATATGCTGCTGGAGATGGTGTTTAGTGAGCTCCTGAGAATGGGGACGTATAGGGGGCTAGAGATGGTGTATGACAGAGTGGGAGATGTGAAGACCATGTGATGGCAATAAATGAAAGGCTCAGCTTGAACGCATCCTTAGAATTTATTACTGTCATTTGTTCTCCCAATTATGAGTAGTTTTATTTCTTTTCTTTTTCTTTTTTTTTCTTTTTTTTTTCATCATGTTCCACATGCTCACATAGCGACACTTTTTAATTTGAACTTTGAACTTTACTTTGAATAAATCAGGCAGATTTGACAAGAAATAGGATAAATATCATGAAACACCACTGATATCCTGACACTAAATGATATTAGAATGATATTAGTGTTAAAATGCTTTGTGTCTACAGAACATGAGGTGTGTTTGTATGATCTGCGTGAGTTAATCTGTGAATACAGCTTACTGGATATAAAAGTCCCAAGAGGTCATTTCAATAAATCATTCTGACAACAGAGACTGTTCCTCAGGTTTATGAAGGTGATGGACTACTGTATAATATCTCCATATTTATCAACTCACAGTTAAGTCAAACAAACAAACAAACAAACAAACAACAAAAAAATGCGTGTGTATGTATTTATTTTCATTTCAGTAAAGTTTGTGACAGATATAAGTCTCAGTGGTTTTAACAGAATATCTTTTTCGTCTCACTCAGCAGATTGATTTGGACTGACATTGAAAATCCACTTGGCTCTAAATTCCTGTCTAGGTGTTGTTTTGATCCAGTAACATTTGCTCATAGTTGAAACCTACCAGAGGAAAAACGGGCCCAGTTTTACAGCACAACTCCAAGACAGTAACTGTGTTGTGTAGATCTTACATGTCTAACTCAGTTTCCTTAATACGGAAAGAGTAATACAACCTTACATATCTTTCCCTGCTTTAACAAAAAGGCTACAGTTAGAAAACAGATGCAATATTCGAATGAACGGGGTGAAAAACACTGAAAACGCAGAGCAGATCATCCAAGCACTCTGTGTCTTTGTCAGACTCTCTATGAAAACGATATCGCCTCTAACGCAAAGCCCACAGCTAGCTGTACCATGCCATTGTTACAGTCTGCAATTACATTAATTACTATCCAAATCCCCATTGTGACTGAGAATTGCTATCAGTTGGGGAATCGCTGCAGAGGAGTTTTTTTCAATGCGTGTTTTCCCCCTTCTGCGCTTCTTCTGAAATCTAATCAAGCAATAAAGACACGCAGTAGGCATTCTTCTTTGAAAAAAAAAGAAAAAAAAAAAGAAAAAGAAAAAAAGCCCACACAGACATGACTATGACTAGCTTGGCTGCTCTCCAGCCTCACTTAAACCCATTAAGGCTATTGCTGAAATTATTTAAACCCCCTACTCTGCACCCCACCCCCCACCCCCCACCCCTCAGCTTTTTGTGTAAACTGGGCGAATTTCACAGTTATCAACGCAAATGAGACGCTGGTTAGGATTTTTTTTTTTCTCTGAACGTGAAAGGGAGGGAAGGAAGACATACTGTACGTTGCGTATGTTCGTGGTTGCTTCTTAATTACCGCCTTAGTGTCCTGGAAGAGCTGATTTTGAGCATGTGTGTAATGACATCTTGTGACCATATGGGGGCAGTGCTGTCTTGCAGTATTGACTTAAAGTGGAGGAGGCCTCTGGCAGGGTGCGTTTGCGGGGGTAGGGTGGGGTGGTGGTTGAAAGAGGGCTCAGATTATGGGGCGGGCCTTGTGCGCATTTTGTAGATTTTGATGGATGGCCAATAATTGTCCTGAAACAATAGCTCCTGGGAATGTTCCTGTTATTGTGATTGGCTGATCCATCCAACACCACATATTTGCTGAAATTCAAACTGTGCACATAAGGACAGTGATTAGTGGAATGACTCATAGTTACAAGGTCCTCACAATAAAAACTGCAGCAAGTTGTTTCACCGTGTAAACTTGGCCACAAATTAGCACAAAGAAAGCGGTACCATACACAAAACAAGGTTTTTTCAGTGCCCAAGGAAAAAGCCCTGATGAAACGATTGACTTTTGGCGGAGGCAGAATAAAACGAAGTGCGAGAGAATTAGCGAGAGATACTGACGACATGTCGGATTAGAGAACGAGTCAAAGGGGAAGACACATGCGTTCTCTTTTGTCTCAGACCTTTCCTTTCCCTGACTGCTGCAGAGCGCTCAAATGAAGAAAAAGACATAGAGTTTACAAAGCTCTATGACAGACTTGTGTTAAAGTAACTGGAGCCGTATTCAACAGTCAAACAGCTTATGGTCTATTTTCCATGCAGTGGACAGGCAGTAAGATAGCTAGCTAGATAGATGGATGTAAATGATGTGTTTTTTAAATGAGCGGTGTTTGAGATGTCTTTGCCCTGATTTGTGGCACACTTCCATACACAGATGAACTGTCTCAGTATATCTACCTACCACACCCGTATCCCAGTCAGCCTACCCACGATGCCATGGTCTCCGTTCTGGCACGGGGCTTCAGGCGCTGAGACACGCGCACGCACGCATACACACACACACACACACACACATACACACACACACACACACACACATATGCACACATGCACAGAGGCACACACACAAACACAAACAAACTTGATGGGGACAGAAACCATCTGCTTGCACACACGCTTCAAACATAATGACAAGCCGGCCTTCCAAATGAGTAGTTGTGTGGCATTTCCCAAACTTTTATAACTGAAACTGAAAACATGCAAGCTACTCTCCCTCTCTCTCTTTCTCTTTACCCTCTCTCTCTCTCTCTTGCTCTTTCAGGCAATCGTGTTTTTTAGTCGTGGCATACAGCTTGAGTTGTGGGTTGACAGTAGTTATTTCCTGCATGGTATACGGAGAACAGCACAACCCCCACCCTGCCCCCCCCCCACCCCTCGCCCCCTCCAGTCCGGGAAAAGGACGGAGGACTTTTCAAGATGGTGTTTTCATAGCAGGCAGTGAGTGTCGATTGGGCTGCTGTGTAAGCCATTCCAGCGTTCCCCTGATGTGCTCCCAGAACACTAACAAGATCAGCCATGGCATTACCGTTACTGATGTACATCGTGACACTGGAGGCTACACACTGTAATTATGCTGCCCGGAAAGACTCGGAGAAGAGTGTATTCGTTGTTGGTGTACTTAGTGTGGGTGTGCGTCGGGTATGTGTGTGTGTGTGTGATGTTTGTTTGTGTGTGTGTGTGTGTTTTCGTGTGTGTGTGTGTGTCAGATTAAGGGGTGAGCTGACAGACACTCGGCTATGAAGGGATGGCGTCCCAGGCCGGTAGAGCAGGGTCCAAAGTGAGGGTGTGTTATGGTTGAGTGAACAATGTGTGTGTGTGTGTGTGTGTGTGTGTGTGTGTGTGTGTGTGTGTGTGTGTGAGTGCATGCATGTGTGTGTGCGTGCGTGTGCGTATGAGTGTGTGTATGTGTGGAGAACGTATATGTATAGCATGTATAGTGGTTGATGAGTGGATCTCAGTACCAGTCAGTGTCTGGGCTTGTGAGCCTGTGTTTGTGCATATGTTTGCTTTTCTCTCTCGCCCCCTCACCCCCTCTCGTATACACACAGACAGACACACACACACACATGAAAACACATTCACAACACCCACACACACACACACTAAGAGTATATCTCTCTATATGTACTTATCTGTCTCACTGTCTATGTCTGGATGTCTTGTTTCAAACAGATTTCAGACCAAATCTGTGTGAGAGTTTGTCTGACTGAACAATTTCTTTATTCCTAGAATGCGTCTGACATGCGATAAATGTTTTTTAGAACTTTTCAAAAGTTTTTTATTTTCTTTTTCAACTGCTATAGATAGTTTGCTTTTGAAAGTTATAGTCTGTTATCCAGCTCCTCCTAAGTCAACAACAACACAAACTGGGATTACATTTGGCCAGAGACAGTTCAGCAAACACATTCATGTGTATTTGAAAACAGCATCATTATGAGATTCTTAATATTTAAAAAAAAAAAAAAAGAAAAGAAAAAAAAAAGACAAAACTACAATGTAAATCTGCAAACTGATTCTGTTCTGAAACTCATTCCCACTGAGATCACATAAGCACACCTGTATTCTCATCTCGCCTACATCCCCCCCCCCCCCCCTCCCCCTGTGGGATTACACTCAAACTTTTGAAGAACTTGGGCCCTCCAGGCTGAAAGAAAAAAAGCCCATTAAAGTAGCCGTGTAGTCAGTTCATCCACCTCCACCTCCGCCTCCACCTCCACCTCGGGGTGCTGGTGACCTGGCCTGCCCTCTGCTGAAGCTCTGACAGTGGACATGGCAGCAGACTGCCGACCCCCCTGACCCTTCACCGCTCAGTTAGGCAGATATGAGCTATGTCAGAGAGGAGTGTTACGGGTGAGGGTGAGGGTGAGGTCAACACCAAGGCCAAAACTGATCAAACCAACAATAAGGCCAATAAAAAAAAAAAAAGAAAAGAAAAGTCAAGAAAAAAGTTCTGATTTTAAGTAAGCTAAGGGACGTGAAATATTAAAATGCCTCACGGAGAAAGTTTTTGGAATAAATTACTGTATGAAACATGAAATTGTGTGTGTCTGTCCTTTCTTTCTTTCTTTCTTTCTTTCTTTCTTTCTTTCTTTCTTTCTGTCTTTCTTTCTTTCTTTCTTTCTTTCTTTCTTTCTTTCTTTCGATCTTTCTGTATTGTCCTCATCCCTTGAATGTCACATTTTGAATTAATGTCACAACAGTGAGTTTTTTAAAAATATTTATTTATTATTTATTATCAGGAAAATACCATCAAAATGATTAACTTGTAAAAAAAAAAAAAAAAAAAAAAAGAACCTTTTCTTTCTTTGGGTCTATTTCTCAAAAAATTTGCATCGAATTTGCTTTCATAAGGCATTTCTAACAATCCAACATGACTCAAGATCGTCCACTGAGAAAACACATCTCTTATTGATGTAATTTGCATGATTCCATTAAAATAAATATTACGTACCCTGTGGCTGATCTTAAATTCCCTGGCTAAGTACACACACACACACACACACACACACACACACACACACACACACACACACACACACAAAATAAAAGCAAAACACTGCAAATGTTGTTTTGCATTTGGCTAGCTTGGCTCTTGTCCCCCGGTATGATTCAGTTAATGAATTCGGGACAATTAGTAGAATTGGAATCTATTGACCACATGGGGCCGTGCTGGGCTCTCATTGTCCAGAGTGCTCAGTGTGTAGAGTATTAAGCCAGGCCACTTCCATGTCTGACAGCTTAGGGCCCTGGCTCAATTACATCAATGGGTCGCTGACTGGGGGTTTGGGTGGGTGGGGGGCTCTGGTGGAGCTGCTCGTGTTAGTGAGTGATAAGAGACTGATGGTATGACCTGGGCCTCAGTCGTGCCTCTCGCAGTGCTGGCCTGAAACCCACGTCTATGTAAGCAAGTACCTCTTCTAAAGCTCTAATGGATCCCTGTGTAACATTTTACTATGTTGTAAACATTTTGTAGTTATGCTTCTTCATAGACTTTGTTGAAAAAGATGCCAAATACGCTTATAGAGAAAAACCTCAAGAAAAAATGATTTTATATGTATTATGTATAAATGAATGAGTGCATACAAACACAGATGCATGTGGGCAAATGCTTGTCCACACACACACACGCACATGCACACGCGCACACACACACACACTCACGCACACACGCACACACATGCACACACACACGCACACACACGCAATGGTACGGGCAGAAACGT
>NC_044502.1:43376254-43413754 GCF_902362185.1 Chanos chanos
CAGAGGTAGGCCGTTGTCATGACGTTCCTCCAGTTGTGTCGAGACAAATTGCTGCGTGCCAGCTTGTTAATGCTGACGACTGGGAGGGCTGTGTTTGTTTTGAGGGCGGCAGGAGCAACTGTTCTGTAGTCTTCTGAGGCAAATTAAGCCAATATAGAGCAATGTTCTCTCGCAGAAAACATCACTGTTTGACAGCGAAGCCCGCAATGGAACGGACTCTGGATTTTGGCCATCTTTCAGATGACTGGAGATCTACAGAATCCATGAATGATCAGTTCTATTTGTCTATTTTGCCCTAATCAGTTTTTTTTTTATTTAAAAGATACCTATCTTTCGAAAAAACATTCAAAAGTTCCAATTGTTCACCAATGAAATCACACAGACTGCCACAGTGGTAAACAATGCTTAATTCTATATACAACGCAAATCCATCAGAAGCTATTTCTTCTGCTACTTTAAAGCTACCATACATTCAAGACATGTTTCCATATTAACTTTTAGGTCAATGATTCATTTTGAAATGATAATAGTTTACCAATTCAGAAATCCAAGACAGATAGTCAACATTTTGACCTAAAATAGAAGAACCAATTTAAATAACTGCAGTGTCTTGTAGTGCTACAGACGAACTGCTTTTCACACGAAAAAAAAGCACAATCTCTCTGTCAAGCCTTTTAAATAAGACTGTTCTTCCATAGAGGAATAATTCAGTGAGAGTATTCTCCTGCCTTATCAGAGCTAAAAGTACAGAGAAGAGAATGAACTTCTATTATAAGATAATGATCCTTAAAAGCAGCCTGGCCCTGATTCGAACAGACAGCTAATTGCCTGTTCACACCTGTTCACAGCACTGTTTTTCATCTCTTTTTACCACACGTTAACTACTTCACCCAGAAATCTGAAGCTTTGCCATGCTCAAATTAGAACCTTGCTAAATTAACTGCCACTTTTTTTTTTCTCCCCCCCCCCCCCCCCACTCTCATTTTCCTCTATCTCTCTCTTTCTACAATATGAACTTTCCTTTTCTTGTTATCAGAGATAAGACACTGATTTAAATAAATCCTCGTGTACAGCAGAACCTAGTAGGAGTTGGAGACCTAAGCCTTGCACCAAAGGATTTTAAGGATATATTTTACATATTTAAGTGGGATTGTTCTATCATGAACTCGTGTTTGAGGGAAAAGTGTTAAAGAGTCACTTCACAAACCGCAGAGGTTAAATGAATGGGGTTCAAGTCTCAGACAAGAGCATACCATCTAAATGACTAATCCTGAGCATTGTTAATCCTGAGAGCACAGTACAGTTTAAGAAAGGCTATTAGATGTTAATATGAGTAGATTCTATGATCATATGTGGTGTTAGACACAGTAAAATGGCTTGGATTGGCTCTCTGCAAATGTTTTTGTGTTATTTCTTTCATTTGACCTTGCAGTATCAGTGCAGGGAGAGTTGCGGTTTGCTCTTTGAGGTAAGTATTTAGTCTCCAGCTCCACATTTGATGTTAAATTTCACTCACTCATTTGTCTAGTAACATTTTAAACAAATCATCTCTGTAGATGATGATGAAGGTGATGTCATGTATGCGTGCTATAGGTTACCAAATTAAACTGGAACATCTACTTCATGTGTTCTTTCTTTTTTTTTTCTGTCATATTCTACATCTCCATACAGTGGTTGTTCAGATCAGATTCATCCAAAAACAACTTTTCACGTTCATATCAAAGTCCAAACTCTGTAACCATATTCTTCATTTAAATACTTCATATTCTGGAGAGTAGACACTGCCACTAGTTCTAAAGGTCTAACTCATGTGTAAGGACATAGAACAATGAAATGTAGTGGAGCGTAATGATGTCATAATGGAAGGAATGGAACTTTAAGTCTTAGCCAATGGGAGGCTTAGTTTCACTGAGACTAATGGAAGCTTCTGGTATGGCGGCTAACGCTTTGAATGCCTTACAATGGCTCCTTTGAGTATTATAGTTCCGGGTATGACGTTCTTCTGCGTGTTTCCAGAATATACACTTCACCTCTCCCACTATGCCACCAACAATGAGGATAGAAAGATAATTGATAATTTCTTCATGTTAGCATTCAGGCATTTAATGTCACTCTTGCATATTTTCCCCTCGTGCACCAGGCAACTGAGTTTCTGTCGTGCATGGTAACCTTTTCAGTCTACATAAATAAAGATGTAAATTTGCCTTTTGTTTCTGCTGAGATGTGGTGCCTGACACTTGAGATTACGTTCATTGTAACCTTAATCCACTCCGCAGAGTGCGACGTGTTCTCCCGTTTTTGAAGGAGCTCTTTCATATCGGGAGAAAGAAAGAAAGAAAGAAAGAAAGAGAGAAAGAAAAAAATAATAAACTGTATGCCTCAAAGCCAGATCTGAGCTCCTTGTGAAACGTGTTGTCACAACATCGGTGGAATGCAAAACCGCAGGATGTTTCAACCTGAACTCTCCTCTTCAATCTCAATGCAAAAAAAAAAAAAAAAAAAAGGGAACAAAGAGAGAAGAGACCTTAAAAGGTTTAAACCTTTTCCTGGATCTTTCCCCTCATCATGTCAGAGATGGAAGGATAGAAGAGAAATAGAAAGGAGGAGGGGGGGGGGGGTTGAAGAAACAGTGAAAGGCACTTCCCATGACTTAAATGTCTCAGACAATAAAACCCGTTAAACATCTCTGCCAAGGGGAGACGTTTAGGCAGGAAGAGGAGGGGGGAAGACCTCAAGGTGCTTTTGAAGTCAAAAATCATTAAATTATCTGGTGTTCGGTGTCCAAGAAATTGTGTTGGTAAAAAAAAAAAGAAAAGCACAGGGGCAAATTCACACCACTCTGCCACTGTTGACACTTCTAGAAAATTCAATATTTTCACACTACAGATAGTGTTGAAGTGCTAGTGGGATAGGCGCTAGAACATGTGACTAGTCAAGCCTGGCTTGGAGGAAGAACAAAATAAGTAAGTTTTTTGTCTTTCAGTAGTTGAAGGAGAGAGAGAGAGAGAGAGAGAGAGAGAAAGATAGAGAGAGAGAGAGAGAGAGAAAGAGAGAGAGAGCATGGGATAGAGATTACTTTTGGAAAGGATGAGATTGCTTGTTTGGCAAACAAATGAGAGAACTTAGGACTCACACGGCAGATGGGAGGTTTGGCTCTGTGAGAATATGTCTGTGTACTGGTAATGATATAGACTATTACCCGTCTGAGACAAACGATATTTTCAGCATCTTGAAATTTTACCAAACATGTCACCCAGCTGGTCATTCAGTGATTCACTTGCAATTCAAAACACAATAAAATAAAACTGAATTACAATATACCGAAACAGGCCCAAAAAAATAAATAAATAAATAAATAAATAAATAAATAAATAAATAAATAACTTGATTAATTAATTAAAAAATAAATAGATAAAGTAATAATCCACCAGGCCTGTGTCTCAGGGAAGCTAATGTATCTAAGTGCTGGAATCAGAGGCTTTAGTAATGAGGAATTGTCTGTTTATCAAAATCACCTCTGTCTCCACAGCTTCAGCAGTCAGACACGACCCCCCCCCGACATGTCTGAGCCTGCCCCCCCCCCCCCAACTCATTTAGCGTGTGAACACTGCGCCCTTTTATTTTGCTTTCTTGATTTATTTATATATTTGTTTTTCGTTTCGTTAATGAATGCATTTATTTTGCATGAGAAGATCCCAGTGCCGGCGTGCAGTGGCCCCTGTGGGTAAGATGGGTAAGGGGCTGGTTACTGGCAGCGTTAACTCTCCACGCACACCGAAACAAAGATGCTCCCTTACCCACCCAGATCCACCCTTTTCTGATCTAGGCCCCAGGGAGCCGCAAATAAATAATACCAAAAAAAAAAAAAAAAAAGAATGGTAGATTTGATCCGAAGCTCAGTGTAATGCCATTCTTTTGAGCTTTCCTTACTCAAAGGACTGCCGACATGAAAAAACAACACACACACACACACACACCCACACACACACACTCACTCATACACACACACACACACACACCCACCCAAGCACAATAAAGGTCCTTTGACATTATTTGCAGGAATCCTCTTATTAGAGGATCCCCCTCCCCTCCTCCTCCACATCTACACAGAGGAGCATCCAGAGTAAGCAAAAAACATAATTACTGGTATTAATGTAACGAGCTCTCTTAGATAAGCCAAACAACTAAGCCTCCCCTCGAAGCAAGGAAAAGAAAAAAAAAAAAAAAAGGAAAAAGTGAAAAAAAAAAAAAAAATGGAAACAGCTCTTGCAATTAAGCAAGCTGTTCTTTCAACATGAACAAACATATTTAGCAGATGATTAGTTCATCATCTCCCAGGTATGTCAGCAACCCAGAGCTAGAGATTGTGTTAAGGCAGGTACTAGAGGGTTGTGGTGGAGAGGTGGGGTGGGGTATTTTGCTTGGAGATGGAGATAGAGTTGGGGTTGGGCAGTTTGGATGGAGACACTGTTAGAATGGAGTGGTTGTGGTGGAGAGACAGGGCTGAGTAATTTGGTTGGAGGCATTGATGGGGTGGAATACCTTGGATGGAGACACCGTCAAGGTAAGAATGAGTAGTTTGGTCGGAGACGCTGGTGGGGTGGGGGTTCGATTGCCCCCGTGGCACTATAAAGCCTGTTAAGATTAATTACAAGTGAAGTCAAAAAAAAAAAAAAGAAAGAAAGAAAGAAAGAAAGACAGAGAAGAAGAAAAGTACATCTGTCCTGTACATGTTTCAAGATTACTTCTTTAGTTTTGGTCTAATTAATACTGAATTCTCTTCATGACCCCACAAGCCCTCCCAGCCAATCCTCTTTTGCTTTCTGTCTTTCCCTCCCTCTCTCACTTTTTTGTTCTTCAGTCTCAGATTTGGCATGATGAGCTCCTGAGGGCTTCGGGATCTGGCAGGTGTCTTTGTCTTTCATTGAAATGAAAAGAAAAAAGGGGTGAAAACTTGAGACCCTGGGGCAGTTTCCTCACAGTGTGGGATTTGCCTCACAGCTCTGCATTGAGGGTTTACATCTTCTTCAGATACACGGGTGAATATAATCACAGATCAAAACAAACAACCCATCTGTAGTCAGGAGACGGCATGCTGTCAGAAAACCGTTGGGGTTACGTAAGCCTCGACACGTTGCTAACTGAGTAACGGAGACGGCGAATGCACGCGGCTGAACCTGCTCTCTCTGCATCGTTAACATTGAAGATCCTGCGTTGCCTGATGAGTTTGTCTCCCGAGTTCATTTGTAGTCAGAGTTTTTATCAAGTTTATCGGGTATTTGCTGAGCTCTGTATCTTTTCATTTAATACTATTGTTTTCATCTATGTAGCTAATTTTAGAACTGACGTCCAACTGCATTTTTGGTCTAGCCTTGTACTGATACACAGTATTGCACATTAAAAAAAAAACAAAAAAAACATGAAACAATGAGACATTGGCAGACGTATTGAGTCTGGTTACTACTAATAGGTTAAAATAGAATTATGCTCTCAGATGCTTATGAATGGCTGGGATTAATAAATATTGATCTGCAGTACCTAAGTAAACAAAGATCCAAGCTTGTTACCTTCTTTAATATAAAAAAAAAAACGGTCTAGAAAGGTGTTGGTGGTTCTCCTGAAGCCACTAAAAATGACAAAATAATAGAATGGTCTTGTGGATGTGTGACTTTACCCCCCCAATTTCGTGTGTACTTTTCTGTTCAATCCTATCTGGGTCCAGTCACCTTTGGGCAGTGTAGTTTGTGTAATTTATGTTAACTCCCTCCCGAAGGCTCTTTCACCGGCCCAGTGTTTACCGAACCTGCCGGTCAATGAAGCGAGACACCCAAAGGTTATGTCAAATAACACTGGCCTCCTTTGTCATATCTTACGGATGGACTGGGGCACTTTGACCATCTCATGTTTGTTCTCTCTTCTCTCTCTCTCTCTCTCTCTCCCTCTCACACACACACACACACACACACACACACGCACACACACACACAGACATTACAGTATTTTTCTCTCTTGCTCTTTGTATGAAAAAAAAAAAAAAAATCTTTGTGCTTTCATTTGTCTGAGACAGCGAGCAGAATTGTTGTCGGTTGTTACCAGAGGTCGATTAAATAAAGTGGAGAGGAACTCAGTCTATTTTATGGTGGTTTGCCAAGCAATGACTCTCCATTGCTGGAATTACCACAGCTTTGTGCTCTGTGCTTCCCCTCAACCCCCCCCCCCCCCACTAGTTGCTCCAAGGGGGACCATTTTCTATCAGATTCTGGATTAAATCAGTCCACTTCGGAGCTTTTTTTGGTCTGTCCTAAACAAAGTGACCAACAAAATAAAACTGTTGACATAAAAAACTTATAAGTAAAAATTTATCAGTCATAAAACGTAAAATCTCGTCAAGTCAAAATGTAATGTAAACCCTCATTCACCTTGCTTTTGTTTACTTCTTGGACATAGCATAAATAAAATTTGAACGAAATGGAATTTTTTGTGACTTACTCCTGGAGTCTTGACTTAAGTACTTTCTTAAGTGGACAAGTCATCCAAGCCGGGGCTTGGATGACTTAGGGGGCAAGCCGTGTTCTGCGTGATCTCTCCAAGGTGTTTACGGCATGAAGATTTCCTGGAATGTCACCTGCTTTTCAGAGGCATTCTGAGAAATTCTGACTGAGGATTCTGACAGGAGACTGGAATGTCGCTTAGTCTGAAAACGGCTCATTTTCAAAGAGCTTTTGGGTTTCCCACGAACAATAAAAATTCTTTTATAAAGTTGTCATAGAGAGCTTCTGAACATTAAACTTTTTATCACATCAGCCTAATGTGTCAGTAAAAATTGACTTCTATAAAGTCATCAAATTTATGGGGATTTTCTTTTTGAGTCATTTACAGGTCTCAGACATTTTTTAGCTTGTAATTAGCCTCAGCTGTTACTCTGAAAACTCAAAAAAGGCAGAAATAGCTTTCTTCCCCACACGTACATACCCAGAATTTACAATATTTCACATTACTAGTTTGAAAATACTGTCAAACAACGTAATATGTCTGGAAAATCCATATGAACTGTGGATAGGCATCTGACTGAATGTGATGATGCTAAAACATTGACAGGAAGGGCGAGTTTGGCCCATACACCCATGCAGGGGCACAAAGCCAGCCACGTTTCCTTGGACTCCCAGTCACAGATGGCATGAGTGGCCCGGCTGTGTTTCAAGCCGCGAACCTCTGTATTCTACCCTTTTTGCAGCTTTTGACTCCGAGAACCAAAGACAGAAAGTGTCACTCTTTTTCCAGCGGGCAAAATTCAAGGGACCTTATGAACTGTCACTTTTGTTGAACCAGTAGCGCAGAGGTCAGTGTGATTTACCTGCAGATGAGACAGAAAGCAAAGAACGGCCCAAAGGTTTGCCAGTTGAGCGGCTCAACCTGTTCTTTGGCACCGTAGCGGCACAGCGTTACGGCCGAATGAGTGACACTGCGTCCATGCCAACGAAGCGGGTCCCTTGGCACGGACCACGTAATCGCTTTCACGTCCTGGAGGGGGTTACGACTCTGGACGCTGTTCGTCGTCCTCTAGTCACAAACAAACTCACAAACGCTGTGTACTTCAAACACGTAGGGATGCAAGAGGATTCAGATGGCAAAAAGTTTGCCAGACTGTGTCTTTCCCTCAACTTTCCACCGCTAAAAACGAACCTGCCTGTGAGTTGAAAACAATTAAGAAGAAATATGAAAATAAAAAAAAAATAGCGCTTTTGCTGCATCTTGGGAGGTAGATGTGGAACTGTCCGTCAATCAAAATGAAGTAATTATATTAGCGCTTGAGGAACTTCAGGACAAGAGTTAAATTAGCCATACTGACATTACTGTGTGGCAATAGCTTTGTTTAATATCTTTAACTCTGTCAGCTAGCTCAGCTTGAGTGAAATAGACAGCAATATGACAGGAACCCTTGATGACAGTGTGTGTTAGCGCCTGTGCGTGTTTGCCACACAGTTGGAAAGGTTTATGCGGAGCGGAGTCAAGGACTTGGAATGCGAGATTGGCAGTTAGCAAAGTTTGGAGGCGCTCACTTTTGTGTCAGCGGAGACTTTGTCACAGCGGCTCTCCGGCGTAACTGTTTGCGATTCTCTTTGACACCGAAAGCATTCAAGCTTCTTCTTTTTTTTTTTTTGCCCTCTCTCTGCAGTATTTTCTGCTGACGGTATCTTCACCATCCCTGCCAATTACGGCGGTCGAGCAGGTGGCACTTTGCAGGTGGCCGGCTTAATCCCTATAAAGATTTCACTTCATTAAGAAATCCGTTTAATGTAGCCCGTCAATAAATCGCCCGGGCCGAACTCCCACGTTTTTGCCAAGTTTCAACATCAGGAGCCGAGTTGACCTGTGACATGAAAAATGTGTCAATACCATGTTTGCAAACAAGTAGACATGTAAGAAGACAGATTGCTGCCAGTCAAAAGTGATGGTGTAAATAATTCAACATATGTAAATGGAGATGTGATTGTCAGTACACTGTATATGAAACCAATGTTTTTTTGGTGTAAAACATGTGCTTAACAGATTAAGATACTGTAGGAGTTTCTTTACATTTGAGATAAGTATATATTTATTTCATGCTAATCCAAAAGAATGTAAGTGAATGTAACTGGAGTTTTACAGTGCTAATAAACAGTAAGAGTTGCAGTTTTTTCCTGTTAGTCTTTAAAAAGAAAATGACATATGGGAAAATACCTGATCTGCTCAAGTGATTATCTGCCAGTACAGGCCACCCAAACGGACCACTTCACCTGTCGATGTAAATCTTTTTCTTGCTCGAGGTGTTTCTCTGTAATTATCATCTTAATATTATTAAAATTACAGGGTAAAAGTACAGGAGATGGATTCCCACTGCTGCTGGCTTGCAGACCAGAGGGCGGGCACTTAGGCTGAATTGAACCTCTTAATCAGGCCTGTCAAGTAAGCTGAACCCCCCGCCCCCCCCCGACCCACCCCCAAATCTCACACACACACACACACACACACACACACACACACACACACACACACACACGCACGCTCGCTCGCTCGCACACACACAGAGTGATACAATAGTATTTAACGTCGGCAGTAGTGATTTATAGCATGGCTATTGCTCAAACCAGACTACAAAAGATGATCTTGAAGTCTTTACTCACATACCATTTCAGTACTGTACTGATTTTGACTAAACACAAGCCAACTCCCGCTCTTTGGTTTCTCCAGATGGGAAGTTTATCCTTACTGAAATATTTAGTACAAAGATAGATAAGTGCAGTCTTTTGAAGATGGTTTTAGACGTAAGTATAAATTAATTGTCAAACTGATCTATATTCAGTTCACTTAATATAACAACTAATATACTATCTTATGTTTATTTCAAGCATTACAAGTATTAGCGCCATAACATTCCTGGTCTTTACTAAACTGCCTGGCATCACAGGCTGTAATGAGACTGCAGTGAATATAAAAGACCAGTGTACACACACACGCACACACACGCACACACACACACACACACACACACACACACACTTACATTATTTGGACTGCTGTCATTGTTAGGACAACTCACAGACACTACATACTACCAGTCTTTTTTTTGCTCAGTTATTACTGTGCTCGTAACTGTTTTGGCTTTACCTGATGCTTCAGGCCTTGTCAAAATATGACAGAGGAGATCCCCCAAACTCTCAACGTGACAGCTTTAATTACGGCGGCGTTCAGAGCCCTGCAGCAGTGGAACAAATGTCAGTGTAAAAGTTCAGCGCTTAACGTCACTCTCAACACTGCTGCCTCATTGTTAAGCCACAGATATTTATTTTAATAGAATTCTTAGAGTTTGCTCCGTTTCCCCTCTTTATTTGTGACACCTCTCTGACGCTGTCGTTATTCATGTCTGCCATCATATTTCTGTAACACATGACAGTTTGATATTGGATATTTTAATTGCCCAGTTCACACCCTTTGCTGTCTTTTTTTTTGTTTCTTTCTTTGTTTTTGGCAACAAATTCAATGACCTTATTATGCTGATCAGTAATACGCTGTTTTATCAGAGCTCGGCAGACGATGTACTCTTCTACAGGAATGGATAAAATCCAAGTGAAAATGGTCCTACAGTGGTCCTAACACACGTCTAAATTATTTAGCATTTCACACACTGAAACATTTGCCTTGTAGCACTGCTATTGCATTCACATTTACACTAATTTAAGTATAATATTTTATTCAAATGTTAGATTATCTGTCTTCTTCCATGACCTCTTACTGTATATGTTCCTTTACTCTCATTTCCCCCTGGTTTTAATGGACTTACAGCTGAAAATGCCACGGCGTCCACCAACTACTGGCTGTGAATATTCATTGGCCGCTAGTCTTTTGTCATATAGTGGCCTTTCATCAGGGGGAATGTGTTTCTCCCCACACCTGTAGGTGGCAGTGAAATCTTATCCCAGGCAGGCTAAATGTATATCACACCCCCACTCCCTACCCCCCCCCCCCCCCCCCACCCCCCACCTCACCCCCCACCTCACCCTACCATCACCACCCCAGGACACCCCACAGATACACATCATTTAGCAGCACTGGGCTTCTCCCTGGAGTGCAGACTTTGACCTTTATATATTTGTTACCCTGAGAAATTGACATTGAGTTGGTGTTAGCTCGCTGCTCTGCTAGGCTAGCTCTTCTGAGGAGGTGTAATAATTAGCAGGGTTCACGTGTTTTTGAGCGCTTCCTTTAATGTCAGTGATTTAGCGGGTTTTGAGACAGGAGATGTTTGTGTTACGTGATAATATCCTAAATTTCTAGGTACAGTCCAGTCGCCTGAGAGGGCAGGCTGTGAGATTTGCATCTCGTTAACATACAGGAGAGGACCGTGGATGATTCCGGAAGATCTCCTGAAGGTGGGGTGTGGAGAATTTGGCCGCAGGGAACAGCATTTTACACTCATTTACTCAGTATGGAGACTCACACGCCATTATTCTCACTATATTTTAACCTGAGGTGTTTAATTGTGTGAAACCAGTCATTTTTACGAGCCACCTTTAACTGTTTTTCTCATGGTCTTCGTGAATGATCTGCGAAGTCCCGGAAGACTCTAGGGGGGAGGTAAGCTTGTCCTTCAAAACTTACCCAAACCCATTACAGGCAGCCAGTTTACTTCTGTTTCTGGGTTTAAATACATTGAGTCTTTTGGTTTCAGTGAAGCTGAATGACACGTCTAGTAGAATCATCATGGTCTCCTCTCTATGACTTGAAGAGAGAAGTACATTTCAGGTCTCAACCGCCTGTCACCTTTTCCTATAACTGGAGCAACCCCTTGTACTGGGTGAATACACACTCCCTATTCCCTCAGAGGGTCCCTCATGTCATTGTGTGTGTGTGTGTATGTGTGTGTGTGTGTGTGTCTGACCTCTGTGTTGGCTGTGTGTCCTCCAGATTGACAGCGTTCTCCTCCAGCCCCTGGTGTTAACTCCAGGCCCTGGGTCCCAGATGGGCTAACACCCCCCTCCTCACGATCCTCTCTTCCAGCCCCCCCCACAGCAGGCCAGAACATCGACTGCATTAACCAGGCAGCCAAGCACTCCCCCTCCCACCTGTCAAAACCCAGCACAGGGTCAAGCAAACAGGATTGCGGAGGATAATAGGAAAGTAGTTGTAACAGGGAACTCTTGACACATTTAAAGAGCGCTAGAGGAAAGACTGAAAGAAAATAAATAAGATATGAAATGCCTACCATGATCTACTGCTTTGGATTTTTATCTTGTCTCTCTCCTACTTTCATTCATTTCTGGCCACAACTGATTTTTTTTAAAGAACTTTTTTACTCATATTACTTAAACCAAATATATATATACACAAATACACACATACACACACATATATCTATATATATATATATATATATATATATATATACACACACACACATATACACACACACACACACATATATATATATATGTATAAATTTTTTTCTTATTCGAGAATGAATTCTTGTGGTCCATCACTCCCTCATGCTAATGAGATAACTGCTAGAGCATTTCATTGACTTTCTTACACCCTCAAAACCTGCCAGAGCTACTGATTAACTGCTTCTCTTTCCATTTTTGTGAACTATTAAACAGCAAATGTGCCAGACGTCCCCATTTGTATACTTACACAGGTCCTCATAACACCTGACAAGTTAAAGAAAAAAACCAAAAAAAAACAAACCAAAACAAAACAAAAAAACCCACACCCAAAAGCAGGTAAAAAAAAAAAAATCTCTTTAATGCTGGAGGCAAAGAAAAGGAGTCGGTGAAAGAAAACACATTAACCCCACACTCCGTGGAACAGGAGCAGGTTCCCTCTGTCAGCTGAGCTATGCCCGCCTGTGAAGCCATCCATAACTTTTATAAGGTATCTGTCACCTAAACAGCCCCTGCATATTCACAATAGCTCAACGTCAGCTCCTGGGGAACAGTAAGTGGGGGGGCGGGTGGGCAGAGCGGCTGGCAGGGGGGATATGGGGGGTGGTGGTGGTACGGGGGGGTACGGACCAGTTCGGAGATTTATGAAGCTCAGTCCTCACCTGTGATTCGCTGGCGTGGGAAATTAGTCACAAATAGCATATTAGAGCAGCTAATCAGCCACGCCTGAGCACTTCCACTTTCTTTACCTCCCCATAAAGGGGAGAACGGGTGAATGGCAGCCCACCCTCAGGCCTCAGCGTGAATGATTGGCCTGACCTCCAGTGAACTGACACACCTACGCTGGAAACTACACCGGGCCTCTGCAGGTTACAGGCAGGGTATCTTTGATGGAGACAGGGACGGGTAACTTTTGGTGGTTTTACTGTGTGTGTGTGTGTGTGTGTGTGTGTGTGTGGGTGGATGATTCTCTTAAAACATACCTGTGTTTGTCTTTCTCTTCATATGGTTTTATTCTTGGCAATCCTGTATGTCTGGTAAAATCGGTTGTTAAGAAAATTGGTTCCTGTTTCAAGTTTGTTGATGTTCAGCTGATATAGTAATGGCAAAGCACATTATGTTCAGTGTATACAAAAATGAGCAGTTAACAGAGTGTGTATGCGTGTGCATGTGCGTGTGTGTGTGTGTGTGCATGTGTGCGTGTGTGTGGTATCTGCAGCTTGTTCACATACTGCCCTGCTGGTAGCCTCTTGGGGAATAAAGCATCCTTAAATAAGAATGAAGATTGTCAAATTCAATATAGTTTCCCCCAAAATTTCAAATCAAGCCTTGGAACGCTGACCTAATTGACTCAGTGTAGCCTCTAAATCGCTGTATTTTACACGCATATTTAAAACAGCTCCCGAACGCGGGGGTGACTCAGAAAACGTCCCCTTTTCGCCTCTGATTAGAACCGAGGCGCTGAATTTAAAATTTCAATCAGATGCTTGTTAAATATTGATGGCCCTTATTGCCCATACTTAAAAGTGGAGCAGAAAAGAGTCTTATTCCCCCTCCGCTCCAGTCTGAGCCGGCGGAGCGAGAGGGATTTCAGCCGGGTCAAAGGGTCAATGTCTCTGATGATATATGGCACGTCCAATAAGCTCTTTAGTGTTTCAGACATCCATTTCACTCGTATTTTTATCATATTTTTTATTATACACGAGTAGTCCAAAGTTTAGCTTAAAAAAAAAAAAAATATATAGGACTGTTATATACGCATACAGGACTGTTTGAAAATGCAGTTCAGAGAGAGAGAGAGAGAAAAAAAGATCAGCATCTGCTATGGTAATACGAATCTTGAACTCTGCGGACCAGAAAAAAAAAAAAAAGAAAAGAAAAAAACGACAGGCAGTAGAAAGATGAGCGTAACGTGCCTCCGGGCCGCTGGGCCAGGATCCTGCTCGTTCGATATTCCCGGCAATAAAAGCAGATTGGAGTTCTTTTATTGTCCGAGCACTGAAGAGGCAAAACTGCTTTTCCAATCGAAGATTATAGACTTATTGAGATCATCATGTCTTTACAAACGAAAGCGGGGAGAGTAATCTGTGTCCACGACAAACAAATCCAAAAGAACAACATGTTTACTCTGGTCTCGCCCTATTCCTCACATAAATCCCACCACTGAGGAAGACTCCAAATCAAGATAACAATGACTAACTCGCACAGAATCCACCCTCACCACTCTACGCCCATGTATTCTCACTGTAAGAAATTAATATCGGGTAAAAACAAACCAAAAACCGAAGATATGAGGAATGATGTGGCAGTCTCTGCTCAGTTGTGGAATGAATGATATCTGAATCAAAAGCCTAAAATTTGTGATACATCTGGAGGCTTATAAAATACATATTTAAAAAAAAAAAACACAAATAGGAATGGAAGCTGTTCTGTATTTCACACACACACACACACACACACACACACACCTGCACACACACCAGCTCGTTCATACATTTTTTATAATCTTTTTTTGCTATCTGTTTATCCTTCATGGATGTGAAAATGTAATATAACAAAAAAAAAAAAACAGACATAACATAACAAACAAACAAACAAACAAAAAAAGGTGATATGCAGTGGGGAGTCCATCTCAGGCCAGTGCGGATGTCAGAGATGATCATACCATAAGAGCGTCGGTAGGAAGTGCCTCCACTCCTGCACTTAGCTGCTCTTGGCAGACGTGTATTAAGACAGAATAGGCCTCCCGACTTTTCAATTCCCGACTATAATTTGTTTCTATATTACATTTTCCCCACCGCGCATGAGATGGAAGCTTTCCTATCCGTGGCACTGGAGTCGGGGCTCTCGCGTTGTGCTGTAATAGGTTATCACAAGCCATATCTTTTTGCAAAATAGAAAACTTCAACACGTGTACGTCGGTGACTCCGTGTCACAGCCTTAAACATACCTCAGAAATGCATTCACAGCACTGATTGCTATTCTTCTGTTCTTTTTTTTTTTCTTTTGGCATGTCAACGCTAAATTTCATTTTTTTTTTTCCACCCAAGACCTCACAATACATTGTCGATTGTTTTGAATTACCTGGTAAAGTCACTTCACCCATGGTGAGAGGTCCCAGCTGTTTGTGTATGTGTGTGTGTGTGAGAGAGAGAGAGAGGGGGGGGGGGTTTCTATGTACAGGGCAATCTCATACAAAGAGAAACAACAGATATCTTTGTTTTATACACAGATTACCAAGTAGCTGTTGACATATATATTAAAAAAGAGAGAAGCACTTGCAATCAAGCAAGATCTACACGTAAAATACTTAGTTTTTAATATTTTCAGATAGGACTTATTTTCACTGTGGATGAAATATGAACAAATGGGCTCAAATTTTATATTTTTATTTTATAGATGCTATCAAAACATTTAAGTTGTCAAAAAATCATTGCCTTTCAAAAAGCAGTGCTAACCACAAAAATCTACTCAGCATAACCTGTGTGGAGTATGACAGTATGAGGCCAGAAGAGGGAATGAACCTTGTACTTTGGTCTTTATTGAGACGCTCAGCCTGCTCTGATATTGCAGACACACCAATCTCACCAAAAGTGTGGAACAAATGAAAAAGACATGGTCATCTATGGAGCTACGCATCGCATTGGGCCCCCTACCACTGGACAAACAGCCTCAAAAAGGGTGTTATATGTGTGTTTACAGCACGACCAAATACAATGTGTTTTGGACCATATTGAACGGTAGAACTCCAAGCGGGCCTGTTTTCGGGGGGTGGGGGGGGGGGGGGGGGGGGGGGGGGTGGTGAAATAAGGCAGGTTCGGGATGCGTGGGATATCGACCTGGCGGAGCTGCCAGCGCTTTGGCGTGTTAGCGTCTATATATCGCAGCTGTCCTTGTCTGGAGCACTCCATCAGAACCGTGTGACGTGCCTTTCTGATTGATGCTTTTCCAGGCCGTTTGTCGGATTTACGCTCCTGCGAGTCTTTGCGTCCGTTGGATCGGGCTCTTCTTTGACTTGATTGCATATTGACAACAAATCAAAGGTGATAATAAATGGACATTAGGGGCCGATCGGGATCAGATAACCTCAAAGCGCGCCTCGAGAACGTACACGTGTTCGTCGCCGAATGCTGGCGAGGCCCGGCAATATCGATTCCCGTTGGACTAAGAGTGATTCTTTGGTAAACGATACTTAGTTAACGGCATCAGAAACGGAGTTTCAACTCAGAGTGGGAGGCCCGGGGCCATCACGCAACTCAAAGCCTCCAGAGCAAAGCCGACCATCGGCCAAGCTTAAGTAATAGACTGCGAATACGATTATTGCTTCACCCCCCCCCCCGCCTCCCCCCACACACACACACACTTTGATTCCTTTGCTTGGGAGGTAATGTGTATGTGTTGTGTGTGTGTGTGTGGGTGTTTGAAGGGAAAAAAAAAAGTTTGTTTTGTCTTTACCCCTCAGGCCTATTCAATAAATGAACGTTAGAGAGGGTTCCCTTCTCTCCAGAGCTGACTATCTTTTGAAATGGGTTTTGTATTGATTTTTGTAACTACCCAGTTAGATGACGTTATGCCTTAGCGTGTCATTTCTCCATGGGCCAGCCCGAAGCAGGTCATTGAGGTGATAACTGTCATTTGGTGGGACAGAAAAGCAATCATAGCTTTTTCATTACTTACTGTTTTGCTCTCCGCCCCTCTCTTTCTCCCTCCCTGCTTTCTCTCTTTCAATCCACTAACCAACAGTGAGACCACTTGACATATTATGGCCTTGGTGATTTAGCTGAACTCTTAAATTAAGTGTTGGAATATCAAGCTGTAGCTTTTGGAAAAATAAACTCCGTGTCAGGGGATCAAACGCCCCGCAGGGTCAAAGTCGTGAACTTGTAGCCGTGTACTCATCAGTTGCTGAGCTGTATGGCCGTGTTTGGTTAAGGTGAAACAGACAGGTCTGGTTATGATTATCAGCCATTTCTGGGGTGGGGGGGGGGGGGGGGGGGGAGGGGGTGTCATGGTTTGTGAGGTGACTCCTTAATTCCATCGATATGAAAGCCACCATTTGCCATTGTGTTGTCATTGTGCCGGAGTGAAGGACATTTGACTTCTTTTGTTTGTGTAAGATAGCCTTGAAATTTAATTTCTCTGATTCTTAAAGGTTTGTGTTACCACCACTTATTTCTTTAATTTAATAATAATAATGATAACAAGAAGAAGAAGAAGAATGACGAGAAAACATCTGTTACCTGACATGGTGAGCAGAGAAAATGTTTGTGTATTTTTAGCATAAGTATGTCCTTCAGCAAACTTAGGGAAAAAAAAAGAAAAAAAAAAAGTTATTACATCATTCTCCTCTCGTGAGTACAACAACATGCTAATATATTAACAACATCCAATGAAGAATTTGTTTTCTCTAAACACTCTTATTATTTTTAACGAGATACAAACTTGTACATGTCACTGGCGAGATTTACAAGCAGATGCTGTAGTTCTAATGATGAGTAATCAGTATTTTGAAAACTTTGATGGAAACCTTCTGTTTTGCCACATGATATTAAGTCCTGTGTGTGGAAGACAGAGGGTCTGCGGTCCATATCCCCACTGCTAAAGGAATCTTTATGGAGCCCGACCACAGAGCTGATTGGAGCTCAGATCAAAAGGGTATGGCTGTGTTCTGGTGACTTGGAGATCTGGGTTTGGCTTTAATCAGCGTTCGCTCTTTCACAGAGCCTTTCTCCTTGCTCCTTTATGACTCAGTGACCCTCCTCTTCATCAGAACGGGGTTGTGTCATTCACACCTCAAAGCACAGCGCACTACTCAGGCAGTTTGAGATGAAAAGATGAACATGATTTTTACTAAAGACTTACTTTTGACTAAAAAAAAAAAAAAAAAAAAGTTGAGTAATATCGCCTTATCTAATCTAAACTTACTACATAAGTGTTCACGGAGAAGGCGTTAGTCATTCTATTGATCAAATTTGGTCTTTTTTCTTTTCCTTCATGATTTCATGGTGTAATGATCTAATATGTAAAATACAAAAGAAAAGTATTGACTGTTCTACACTGGCATGGCCACCTGGGTTAAAAAAGTATTTGAGTCCTGTCCCAGTTTTTTTTTTTTTTGTTTTTTTTGTTTTTTGAAGTGCTCGATTTTCTCGTAAAATTTGACAGAATAAATGGCAGTTTTCGAAGAAGACTGTTTAAGGCATTCATGGTATGTTTGTTTGGTATTTCATCAAGAGACTCAGTGCTGTTAGATTTATAGTAACCTAAGAAGAAATGGATTCAGGGTAAAGGAGTCATGTAAGAGTATTGGAACGGGGCCCGGACGTATAAATACTTCAAACATTTATTTGACCCAGGTCCTATTGTCTGAGAAGAACACTGAATATTACACTTTACACGCGCACACACACACACACACACACACACACACACACAAACGCACACACGCACACACAAGGCAATCTAACGGTCACCTTCCTGATAACAGATGCAATGACTTTTGGCAAAGTGAAAAGAAAAAAAAAAAAAAAAAACAAGGGGAAGATCTCCCCCTAAACCTCCTGCCCACATCTCTGAAAAAAAAAAAAACATTGTTCATCGTAAGGTGTGGTGTGAAGGAGTGAGAAGAATGGTACTGCCAGCTTTGGTAATGACATTAACGAGCAGCCATCAGGTCAGTTCTCCTGTACATCAGCTGCTCAATGTGACCTCCGTTCTTCTCTTTCAACTCATCCGTCCCGACGTCCCGCCGCGCGGTCCCTCGCTCCGAACTCGTCCTCCTGTACATCTTCCAGCAACCCGCCGACGTCCCTCCCATTGGAGGTTCCATGGTGTGCGTTGCAAAAGAAAAAAAAAACAAAAACGGTTTGCTCTCCCCCGTGCAAAAGGTGTTATGAGGACGATATCATCGGGCCTTTCCATGGATGACTGAGCTAAGTGAGAATAATGAGGGTCACAGTGAGCATATGGTCGCTGTTTGTGTCCCCCCCCCCCTTTACCCCAGCCCACAAAGGGTTCATTCGAACTTCCCCTCCTCTGCCAGCCAGAAAGAGGAGAGAGAGAGAGAGAGAGAGAGAGATTTGTGCACAACATCACAAAGGACTTTTCCAACCATCCTCCCCCCCAACACACACACACACACACACACACACACACACACACACGCTCAAAGTTTTGACTTCTGTCTAACGAGCTTTATACCCACAGTCACACGGAAGGGCATCACTCAGTTGGCGACGGCAACAACAACAACAACGACGACATTGGAGTTCTGCTGAGAAGTTGGAAAATGTCAGGCTAACTAACCAAGCGTTAGAACGTTGATGCTGACGCTCGCTCGGATCGGATATTTGAGGACCATTTGCAACTCATTAAAGTTCTTTGGTGTCATTGAAAAAAGTCGAAGAGGTGTTTGCCAGCATTCTCCCTCTCTCCCTCCCTAACTTCCTCTTCAAATACAGACAACAACTTATGTTCTGCGTTTGATTAAGCTAGCATGCATCTAAGGATGATCAAATATGATCCGAATCGGTGTTAAAATGTCTTTTGGAGCTCTTTGAAAAAGCACATATGAGCTCAGTGAGGCTCTGGATTGCATGGATTACACGCGATATATAAATACATCTCTGTGAGGTCAGGAGTGGAGATTCGAATTTAACATCCTGAAGAGGGCTACACGATCCGCTTTGATTTCAGGATAAATCTTGGTAGCGTGTCTTATTCAATGTCTTGTCTTTGTCATTCAATAGGTCTGCAAAGAGCACAGCTAAAGCTCACAACCATAAAGTCTCATACTGTCCACCCCCATACTGTAGTGTAAAAGCGTTTGATTGTGATCCATTGCTAGTAAGGATTTTCAAGTTAATGCAGACCAGACATTTTCTGTATAATAGCAAACACTGCAATCAGTTACAAATTTTTCATTGACCAACATCAATGATGCTTCATATCGTGATAAACAGATAACAATCTCTTTGTCTATGAAAGAAAAAGTGTAATTAAACTTTATCGAATGCTACTACTCAACCTGGCCTTTGGGTCATCTACGCCTTTCAGACACGCTCATCGCGTCTGGACGTTGAGAGAGGAGCCTACGCGTGTTTAACATGGACAGACACGCTCATCACGCCTGGACGTTGAGAGAGGAGCCTACGCGTGTTTAACATGGACAGAAACTCACGCAGTAACGTCTGTTCCACATTTCATCTGCCTGTCAAGCCACACAAGGACGCACTTTCATCCTGAAATTCCATCCAGAGGGAAGACGTTTGTTGTCTCGGACGTTTTTTTTTTTTTTTCTTCGTAGTAGTCATGGATTTAGATATGAAGTAACGGAGATTGGAGCGTGACCTGTAAAGTTGTCAATTGATTTGCCTGCGTCTCGGTTACGTGCGTATCAGCCTTAGGAGACTGAATTTACGGCTTGGTCTGACCCCGGTGACGAGCTGAGACTCGCTGCACTCCTGCAGCCACATAATATGTCAGCTTGGGCTTGAGTTTCATGTAAGCACAGGTGTGGCAAAGACATTTTAATACCATCAACAGAATCTGTGTTTATGGCCATTATACCGAAAATATGTAGTCTCAGAAGTACTTTGCAAGGACACGTGCTTTTAATGTTGGGTTCAGTAACGACAAATGAGTGTCATATTGCTATTAATAAGTAGTAATAAGAGTGATACATGAGTTAAAAAAGGATATTATATATAATGTGATAATATGTATTTATATATATAAATATATATATATATATAAATATATTTATATGGAGAGAGAGAGAGAAGAAGAAAATTGAAGTTTCTCCTCAGACTTGTGCTGTTGTATGTCTCAATACATAATATCAGATCTATAATTCATATTTTCAGAATGAGTCTTTGTTTTACCAAAAAAAAAAAAAAAAGAGGTCTCAGTTTAGCAGATACAGTCCCCAGTTGTGAGTGGGACCTAAAAACTGTAACAGCAAAATAAAAAGCCTCATACTCCTGTAAAAAAAAGTAAGTTATAACCAAAAAAAAGCGTGTGGAAACCATCGAAACCATATTAGCATAGTGGCATGTGGCTCATTGGTAAAGGAAGTCAAAGAAAGCGTTAGCCTCACTAATCTTCTCCATGCACAGGGCCTGAGTTAGACCCCCTGTTACTGCCGAGGCAAGTCGCTGACAATGAAATCTGAATATTGCTCTGGCGCCTGGACCCCTGGGAAATAAGCGGGCTCGCTGAAAGTCCCTAATTGAATTCTCCATTACCAAATAGAGTTTGCAGTAATGTGAATTCTCCTCGGCCTTGATGACAGCCGGCGATGTTTCCGATATCAGACTAAAAAGGACCCCTCCGATTCTCGGGCCATTACAGCTGCTACCTAAACCAGACACTTAAGTCAAATCAATTTCCATTCTCATTAAGACTCAGATCACTTCCAGGACACTAAAGAGTTAACCCTTTATTACCGAGAGACAAGTTCCGCGTAGGCCCCGGGAAAAAACAAAAAACAAAAACTCAACTCAACTTCTGCCATGGCAACGTCAGAAATCCTGTCCAGACTGTGTGAGAGTAAATACTAAACAAGTCGTGCTCATTAAATGTAACTGCGTGAAGGTGCATGCTCCATCAATCACCGGGTAGTCTTTTGAGGTTTCAAAGACCGGTACTAATGTTTCAGATCCACTCTTCTTACAACTCATCATACTTGTAAGGTGTGCTTTGTGAACCCAGCCTTTATGATTTGAATTGGTTTGAAGATGCAGTAAGAATAAAGGACAAAGTTTTGCACCATAACTGTTAGTGGGAACTAGACATGTGTAACAACCAATATACTCATTCCCAAACACTGATTTTTTTTTTGTTTGTCTAATTGGTTCTTATTGGTTTAAGGTACTTAGAAATGGTTTGTGCCAATATTAGGCCTATCCTATTCATATAATATTTTATGCTCTGTCCACTGTATATTTCACGTAGCACATTTTCCACAATGCACAGTGTACCATGCAAACCTGGCTTGTTTCATCTCATGAGCTCCCATATTCAGAAGTCTTTAGGCCAAATATTGTCTATGTGAATTGGCAATACAACACCATATTTAGCAGGCATCGATTTCATAATGATAACGTAAACCTTTAAACTCTTTAAACATAAATTTTAGATCAGATTGTATATTCCAATTCTTCAGAATAACCTATTAACCATTAGAATAATCTTTCCATAGTTATAGCCCTGACAACGTTCTTAAAACAATGCGTCGGGCGAGAAAAAACAGATTCAGATTGTCTCGGTGAAATTCAGCTTCCTCCGTTGCATACATAACCCCTGCGTGAACTTAACTTTCATTAGTCAAAAGTCTGGAACGTCACCTTCCATGTGCGACTTGAGAATAGTACAGATAGTTTAGTCGTTTTCGCAAATCTTAAACATAAACAAACGTTTGGATGGATGAGTGTGGTTTTCCACGTGGGGGCTGACACATTGCAGGTTAAATACCTGTTTTGTTGGTTCTGGAGAGACGACTCTCTTGTAAAAAGTTCATTGAAATGATAAATCTCTACCAGACCCTCAATCTTGCCGCCCGCCGCCCCATTCCAAAAAAAAAAAAAAAAAAAAGGCTTTCTCTGAGTATTTTAAACCACGTAACTCTGATTTCTATCTCACGTAAAATATTATGATTCATTAGTCTCTATGGCAACTGCCACTGTTTTCCTCCTGTCTCGTTCTCCCCCCTAATAAATAAATATTTGGATGTCTGCGACTTTCTGGTTATTTAAGTTGTAATGTCTCACGTAAGAATCGGCCAAGATATTTCGTTACTGTTACCGAGAGTCGTTTAGGTCTCATGGCTGTCAGCGTTTTTGTCGAGAATCTTAGCAGCAGTCACATGTCATCTTGCAACACATTCTGCAAAACACTTGGAAAACCATCAAGGACAAATATAAAATATGTATGTTTAACATGTACATGATAAAGTATATCATCTGTGTTAGCCAAGCTCAGCATGGAACAAATTTGTGAAAACACAATTATGTCTTGCGTGTTATTTCTGTGAAGCCTGTAGATATTGGATAAATATGAGCTGTTCTTTAAGTCACGGCTCTTGAGTTTACATATATCTACTTCTTCACCTAGATACTGTCCCTGAGAACTCTTCAACTCTGGACAAATGTTTATGTTAAACTAAGTGCTCCAATTATGTCCTTTTACATTTAAACTGTACAATGTCAGCAACATCAGCGAAAGTACATTTATCCAGTTAGATTATGTCCAAGTTCCAACAACTGTAGACATAATCTACACATACAATGAGAGGGAGTTTGTAAGAATGCTAGCATTCCTGAAGTATCTCTTTTAGACTGTGTGTGCAGAGGAAGAAGGGGTTTTTGCCTCATTTTATCAGGGGACCTCTGTGTTATCATGACTAATGCTGAAAATTCCACTTACAGATAAGTAAAGGGGTTTAAGATTATCCACACGCCACGTTCTGCACGAAGTGAAGCAGTGAACAGTGGGTAGCTCTCTCTCTCTCTCTCTCTCTCTCTCTCTCTCCCTCTCTCTCTTTCTCTTTCTGTGTGTTATGTTTTAATCGTCGGAGAGCTTGACTATTAGTGTCAGACATAGTGATTATCCAGCCAAAGTAATGAGGGGAAGCAGACTGCTGAGTTGGCTTCATACTCTTAGATTGTACATACCAGTCTATGCTCAGAAAAAGACTGCTCTCTCTCTCTCTCTCTCTCTCTCTCTCTCTCTCTCTCTCTCTCTCTCCTGCTCTCTTTCTTCTTCTCTCTCTGTCTCTATATATCTCTCTCTTGCTCTGCCTCTCTCTCTTGCCCCCCACCTTCCCCACCCCACCCCGTTGAAGTAAGGCCAAAAATAATGAGATAGTTAACCAGACGATTCTCTGCATCTCTGTTATGTTACGGTCCAGCTGTTTGTTTGCCCAAGACCGATTTATATTTCACTTTTTTTAATTGAATTACTTTGATACAGACTAAAAGCCTCTTCGTCTAATAACATGCCAATTACAACAAAGCCCTACTTAGAATAAATATGAATATAATGCAGTAATTTATTGCTTTAAACACAAACTGGACCTGCTTTTCCATGACACCATTGATTATTAATTGGTCCACCGGCCCCCAGGGCCAATTAAAGAAGGCCATTTAGGAACCTCCCCGAGAACTTAATGCGTGTTTGTCGAAGCGGCGGGCTGGCCTTTTCCCTCCACAGTCTTCTATCAGCGGCGAAATCTAATAGATATTCTTAGACATAATGTATGCCACATATTTGTGCATTGGCAGGACCGTATCGAAAACAGTTTATGATCCCCAAATGGATAGGTCACTCACATGGATCTGTTTTGTGGTTATGCATAACAATGATCGGGATCAATTTATTTAAGTAACCCGTTCGATGGAGTGCGAGGGCTCGGGCCCCGCCCCCTGGCGGGGGGGGTATGGGGAGGGGGGGGTAAAGCTTTCTGAAATCTCTCGGTCATTTGCATGATTCTGTATTTGACATCCATACAGTAATGTATCCTCACTTCCTAAATTGAATAATGGACTGAAGGCCTTGCGACGTGTCAGAATCCACTGACATATGTTTTCTAAATATCTATTGATTTATTTTGACCTCGCGTAATACACTCTCAAAAGGCTATGTGAGTGCATTGGCTTCTTGAGTAATTAACTGCGGATGGTAAACTATAACTCACCAGCAATTTATAAACATCAGGTGACCTTTTTACCGTAAGAGGACTGGGTTTTAGATGCTCCATCTTACGTTGTTGTGCAGGTTTGAAAACAAACTTGTCTGGAGACTCTTAATCTATGAGGTAGTCTATGGTGTGTCTAATGAAATTCTAAAAACTGTAATTAGATTGCACAAAAGAAAACATTACAATGAGCTTTTTAAGATTATTGGCATGAGACGTCATGTTAATTTATGGTTTTCAAAACTTCAGTTTTTTTTTTTTTTTTTTGTCAAACGTTAAGACATATTGCAGCCGTCGGTTACACGCTTAAAGTTAGGTTTTTCATGTCTTTTGGCGGAGCTATTGTTTGAAAAATGAGCTTTTGTCGAGAGACCATTTACATTTTTCATATCGGTGTTAGGAGCATCACTGATGTCTCCTTTAAATGCCACACTCAGTCACTGAGAATAGAAACATCTAGAACCATCAGCATACAGAATCTCACCCGTGAGAGCCTCTGTGACCTTGTTATCGGCCAGTTTTCCATAAGCATGTGGCAGCTGGAACAGATCAGCGATAGAACGCTGAAACAACTACACCGGCCCGAAAAAACCCCAAAAAAAACCCTTACATTTCTGCTGTAGAAATAAACACTGTCTTCAACGATGACATCAGCTTTTTGAAAATGTGTGTGCTGGATATATCAAAGCCTAATTGTTGTAAGAGATAATTCAGTGACGCGCTAAAGCCGTTGGAATCTTTTGCTTTTGCGAAGGGTTATGATTTCTGGTCAGTTATTAATGTATCGTCTGTGTGCCTGGCCATACAGTGCACACTGATGTTTACAGTGAGTCAGTCAAATCTAATTTAACTCAAGAGTGTTATAAACAGTTCTAAAAATTGAAGGAGGACTAACAGTGTAAGGAATAACAACCCTGATGGACCAATCAAAATGTATCTCTGTGCTTTTCCAAGACGTGGTTTTGTGTGATATTGCAATAACTGATAGAAAGAGGGGTTTTGGCAGCTTTTTTTTTTTTTCTTTTTCTTTTTTCATTTTTTCTTTGGCACTTCTACTGGCAAGCAGTCTGGAAATTTACAACATGTTAAAGAATTTCATGAAGGAGGGAGAAAAAAAAGGAAAAAAAAAAAAAAGCTCAACAGGTCCATTGGGTGAACTTCACAAATACAAGTGAATCATTACTGCAGTGTGGTGTTCAGTTTGTTTAAGACACAAGTCGTTCACAGAGCGTTAAGGATAACAGCAATAACCATTTTACTGGTTTTCACCTATTACTGCGCCCCTGTCCCAAAGCAAAAGAGGACAGAGTTATTGAGAGAAACAGAGCTAGACAGAGTGAAGGTGAGAAACCTACACACACATGCACACATATATAAAAATTAACCACCAACGTTCTATGAATAGGAAACTCGATAATTTCCTTATTGAAATGGAGCTTATGAACTCAGAACCTGGAAAACGCGTAATTCATTCTTTATGGGCCAACAGCTATGTAAGCAGAGTGAAGCAGTGAACAGTGGGTAGCTCTCTCTCTCTCTCTCTCTCTCTCTCTCTCTCTCTCTCTCTCTCTCTCTTTCTCTCTCTTTCCCAGTGTGAATGTGTGCTATTCATCAAAGCAACCACAGGCAAGAGACATAACAAAACATATGTTTGAAAGACTGAGCTGGTACAATATATGTCTGACTTTACAAATATGAAATGGTTCTCCAGAATGTTGACAACCGCCCATGTTCGCCTGTCTCTGGTGTGCTGTTTTGTTAATCGTTTTACTAGTCATTCTTCAAATGTTTTTGCAAGTATGATAAGAATCTAGTGCTTTAATGGTTAATATGTTCTTTTGGTGGAGTGACAATGACCAGCTATAACATATTTCTAAATCTCATATGTTGTAGACCTTCTGTATGTGCATAGACGTGTTTTTGTGAAGTGACCATTAGTGCTGTGACCACTCTGTGGTTTTTCTGAGGATGCTCTCCATCACTGCTACAGAGGCCCAGCAGAACGACCTTGACATATGACTTTGAGGGGGGGCACAGCTGGTGAACGTAATGCCAATTGGATATCTTCGCGCACCTTAATGCTACTTCAAAATCTATAATCACGACATTGTGAAACAGAGTGGGGAACCTTGTGGAGCAATTTATTTTTGAAGCACTCTGTGGTCACATCATTTTTGAGAGCCCAAGCTCAAAAACCCAAGGGAGAGACTAAGGAGAATAATAAAAAAGAAAGAAAGAGATGGATAACAGTTAAATTACCAAATTTCACTAGTCTCCACAACCTCCGTGAATGCTCCTCTACCAGCCCAGTCTCTCATTCCGGTTAACACTCATCTTACCAGACAGCACAGTTGTTTCCTGCAGGGATCCCCCTCTCGCTCTCTCTTTCTTTTTTTGCCTTTGGCTGGTAAAATTCTCTCATCGACATAACAAATGTTTCCATTTGAACAGTCTTGGGATGTTAAGGAGGATAAAACAGCAGAGCTGTGCTCTCAGCTCAGAGTGATTTACGGGCACTTTGGTGCCGGCTTTGACCGAGACCCAGAGTGAGTGAGTGAGAGAGAGAGAGACAGAGAGACAGAGAGAGAGACAGACAGACAGACAGAGAGAGAGAGACAGAGAGAGTGGAGGGAAGTGCTGAATTTAAGTCCTGCTCATCTGTGTTCTGCTCAACCTCTAGACGGCTTTCTCATGCCAGCCAGCAGTTCGGGGCCTGAGCTGATCAACCGATCTGAAGTGGGATTTGGAAACTTTCAGACTTGGGAAAAAAAAATGCAGGTCAGGCAAAAGGCTGAGAGATGAACTTTAAGGTTCATAAATGCCCCCCCCCCCCAAGTTCCACTGTCTGCTCATCATCATCATCATAATAATAATAATAATAATAATAATAATAATAATAATAATAATAAAATCTGTGATGTTACCAGGTTGATTTCATTAGTCCAAAGCATACCTTTCTGGATTTGAAAGGTGGTCTTAAGTAGCATTGTATTCATTTTTGTAATTCTGAATGGCTAAGCCAGGCTATGTCATCGGTGGCCGGTGAATGTATGACTGAGAAGCTTGGTCGACTAGTCATCGTGGATAAGGTTTTCACTGCAATTATAAGTATTGAACTAACAGACCTATTGAGCTGAGAGCATGCAAGCCGCTAGCAATTGATCAAAATCTTAATTGAAATGATTAGCAATGACTCTTGGATATGCATTTCATCTGTTCAGTCCTTACGTTTACAGTCACTCAAGTCTAAAAACAAACATTCCCATTATTTATGGGGTATGGAAATTAAGGAATGAAAGACCGTATTGAAAAATAGAACACTAATGTTATGAAAAACAACAATATTTACATGAAGAAAGAGAAAGGGCAGAAGTATTGAAAGATACCGGGAAATCTCAATGGAGAGAGAAAGAAAAAATGGTAGACATACACTGACAAGGCTAACTAACTCCCACAAGTCTAGATGGGGTATGTTCTCCTTTTTACCTCAAGTATTATGATATGAAAATGAAACGACTAAGAAAAAAAAAAAACAAACATGTTTTTACAACTACGAAAATTAATTTTATTGAAATGAAGAGCAACCTGGTCATATAAATCGTGACCGACGTGTGATCCTGTTTTGAAATAATTAACACTATGTATTCGTTAATGTAGCTAAGCTTTCATCTGGCAGATGGCTGCTTTCAAAGTGCCTGTTTTTAATCAGATCAACCAAAGCCATTTCCACAGGGATGGTGTGTATTCACAGACTGTGTTTTTTTTTTTTCTTTTTTTTTTTTTTTACTATTCTCTCCAAACTCTCTTTCTGACATTTCCCTAATCATTCTGAGCTCATTACTACCACTAGTTTTCAAGTGCCGCTGACTGATGTGTAAAATGAAGTCCCATGTTATTTGTTAGAATTTTTAAGTTAAGGGACAAACATCTCTTAATAAGGTCTATCATTTTCAAACGACGAGGAGCCAAGTAAACATTCGCCGAATTTGGGGCAGCGCTATTTTGCCCGCTGCGGGGACGTTTGTCTTTAAGTGTCATGTTGCTACAGCTGAGTTTGTTAGCTTTCTGCGTGTACAGTCTTACCAGACACCAATATTTCATTTGCACCATTCTAAGGACATACTCCAAACATAAGTAATTGATTTAAGAACTTTGCCTGTGTGAATATCTTCATGAAAACTGTGTCAGAAGTAGCTTAAATCATCACACGAATGTTTTTTATTTTCCCTTAAACATAACTTTATATGTCATCTACATCAGTACTGCTTTGTATAATTAGGAAAAGAGTTTAGGAAGAGAGGTCATCCAAATTAAGTGCAGTATAGAAGAGTAATTAATAATAATAAAGGTTACTCCATAGTGTAAAGACACTAATTAAAATTTAGGAAGACTCTGAAGCTAATAAGTCATATTCAAAAGAGTGTAGGCTACCAGGACATGAGGATGTTTTTTGTATACACAGGTGTATCAGTGTTTATAACAGAAATAACAGGAGAGGGAGACACTTTCTGTCTGAGGGTCACTAAATCCTAGATTTGAATATCGCTTTAGTAACTATCTTCAGGAACTAACTGAGTTCACTTGTTTGGTCACCAGCTGTTGGAAGAAAATTAATGAATAAATAACTCAGTAAATGAATTTAAAAAACTGTTCATATTCAGCACAGAATCTCACCAAAAACGGGCACCATCTATGTCTCTTTGTTTTGAGAGTCCTCAACACTCAAATTAATTACCGCTCTGTATCCTGCTTCTTCCATATGGTCCTACCGCGAGGCAGGCAGACTCAGTGTACAGATGCTCCAGTCTGGCTAACGGAGCTCAACTCTCCAGCGAGACCTCCACAGTAAGCACTCTGGCACACACAACGCTATCCTCGTCCAAGTCCACCCATTTCTCCAAGCTCTTACCAGTCCTTATTCCATTTATAACTTATCACCTGTCTCAAACGACCTCCCGTCGCAGCGAACAAAAGCCGCGGCTGACAGGCAGGCGAAAACAAAAAAACCTTGGAACTCAACATTATACCAGACCCGACTAAAAATGATTCTAAGCTAATGAGAGCCTTCTCCTTTGAGCTGATGGATAGTGGAGTTTGACTGGTAGATGTCTTAGGGATGAGCGGAGAGTTATTTATGATTCTGAGTTTGTTTTGTTTGGGGAGCATAGTTTAGTTTAGTTCTGGTTTAGTTTTAAAGTTGTGTAGGCTGGCCTGTTGAATTGCTCTAGCCTCTAGTTGCCTAAGTTGCTGTGTCAAAAGAAACTCACATAGTAGTTTTAATAAAATGCCATTACCCTCTTGGTTGGTGTAAGGTTGGACCACTCCACCAAATCAACAAAAGCCAAAAAAAAAAAAAAGATTGTCTTTTTCCAATCAAAACGTCACTTTGTTTCAGCCAGCCAAGAGCCAAAATAAAAAACTCAGTAACTGAATCAGTGATGCCTCCAACAACGCAGTTTGTGCAAACTTGATCAAATGTATCAGAAAGACACACGATCTAATATGTAGTGGAATAACACAATGCCAAACTGTCCAAGTGCCTCCTGGGTGTCTTTGTTTCTTTCTGACACATTTTACATTGCATTATTTGTATATTGAGGCTTGGTCAAGGTATCTATATTTGAATTGGTGCGAAATACAGAAAAGATTTTTTTTTTTAAATGACAGTTCTTCGGTGCTGAGGGAATATTGTTGTGTTTTGGCCACGGTGAACCTGGGGAAGTAACCGCTGTCTCTGAAACATGGATGACAGTGTTTCCTATCATGTGGCTGAGGTTGGGCCAACGTTAAAAAGATCATTTTTAGTCTAACCGCATTGCTGCTGCCACCATTGCTCCCAGCGTGCGGGAGGGGAGGGGGTGGCGGGTGGGAGCCCAGCATGCTTTTCAAAACATGATAGAATTATGGGACATAAACAATGTGAGATATAATTTAAAGTACACTCAGACAATAGCAGAGTAGTCCTGGAATGGGCTCAAATGTTGGGCACAGAGAAGGAAGAAGTTCTACAATATCAAATTGTAGAGGGAAAGGTTTATGAACAAAAGGATTCGGTGGACAAGAGTTCCTCAGGGCCTCGTAGCCCAAAGAAAAGGTAATTACTTTTATGGGCTTATGTTTTGATGGATTGTGGCTACAGGTGAACAGAGACTAGAACACATTTTCTCCTCTGGCTGAAGATGGCAAGACCTCCGTGGATGTCTGTGGACAGACGTCAGCCGCGTTGCTAAACACTTAAAGATTCATCTGAAGGACTTCGTTAGTTCTTCTTGAGTCTGTTTATCGTACTTGCTCTGTATACACTTCATATACACTTGTTTGTGTGTGTGTGTGTGTGTGTGTGTGTGTGTGTGTGTGTGAGAGAGAGAGAGAGAGAGAGAGAGAGAGTGTGTTTGTCTATGTGGGGAGTGGGGGTGGGTCTGTTTAGTGTCTGTGTACGTCCATTGCACATTAAATAAAGCACACACAATGTATACATATTTCTATACGTTATGTGAAGTGTGGAAGAATCAGCACAGTAAGATTATGTTTCCTCAGTAATATCAGGGAGATGTGTACCGAATGATTCTATGCTTCAATTTTAAAAAAAGGGCTATCGATTGTTTAGAAATTTAAATGTAATTTACATGCATCTCATTAATGTGCAGAACAATGCTAAACAACAAATCACTGAGAGGGCCCAGCCGCTTTATTTTAACCTATTTTCGTGAATCGATTTGAAATATTTACAGAATTATTTATGATGTGTTTTATAGTTTGCTTTTAGTGGTCGGTGAAGGGCATCAAACATCAGTTTAATTAAATTTCAATATTGTTTCAGATAGCACAAAAATGTAAAAAAAAACAAAAAACAAAGAAACAGAAACAGTAGAGTTCGGGATGGATGCTCTCATAGACTAAATATCAAGTAGAAAAATGTCATGCTGAGAATAGAGAAAGCCAAACTAACCCTGCAGTGAACCTGTGTGTCTTTATTTTATTAATTATGACAGTGTGGTACCCACAGGGACCTTAGTGTTCCCCTCATAATCCAGTGTCTGAGTCTGTATGTGGCCTGCACTCACAGTGCCATTCAGAAGTGTCACAAAATCTTAAGCCATTAGAGTTTGAATAAGACTCCTAGCAGGTCTGTGAATGTCTTGAATTAAAGAATGGTAATAAAAATACATTTAGAATACATTATACTCGGATTAAGCAAAGCTTTTATGATACATAGATTTCGTAATACAATAACTAAAGCTTTTTTAGGTTATTTGTGTGAAATATTTGTCGGTACAAAATAATTACTTTGATCTGTCAGAGACTAAGTTATTCTTTTTTTTTTTTTTTTTGAGCTAAAAATATTTGTACATGCTAATTCCTTTGTAAATCAGTCTCAAGTGTTTTGAAAACGTGTGAATGCAAAGTATGTTGTAACGCTGTAATGATTCATTACTCTCTTGACATTAAAAAGATGTGTGTTTTGCATTAGGGTTCAAAGTATAGTCTGTCCCTTTACCCAAAATATCTCAAGCCAGTACCGCTAGTGTGTGTGTGTGTATGTGTGTGTGTGTGTGTGTGTGTGTGTGTGTGCGTGTGCGTGTGTGTCTGCGTGTGTGCGTGTGTGTCCGCGTGTGTGTGTGTAATATCTGTGCGTGAGCAGCTTCTGCAGGCGGGTCAGTAAAATAACTCCTCCGCGGGGCAGCTCTTCCCCTGCGCTGCGGTGCCTCTCCAGACGGACGAGACCCTGCCAATCACTGTCCCTCCTTCACTTTAGCAGGACAGGAGGTAATCTTGGCACATCATCCCCGCGGTGGACGCCTTCCACAGACTGATGGAGGGCTGGGCTTCCGAACAGCCCTAATATCACCTGACAACGCCTAACACACCACTGTGACCTCCCTGTTACCCAGCAGGCAACTGGAGCTCAAGCCCCAGTCCTCACCATCAAACAGGGTTTGAAATTGTCTCTGCGTGTGTGTGTGTGTGTGTGTGTGTGTGTGTGTGTGTGCTCTTTCAATTTGAAGAGTGACAACATATGGTTGAACTCTCCCCAGAAAGGCCACAGAGAAAGAACCAAAGCAGTGACAAGAAGTTACTACATTTTTTTTTCCTTTTTTCCTGTTTCTTACGGAGAGTCATGGTGCTAACTTTTCTCTGCTATTTTTACAAGCATTTTCAGACTTGTTTTTGTTTCTCTACATGCTCTATTGAACAAATCAGAGAATGAAATGACAGGAAAATGATTCTCTTCTTTGCAACAACACAATACTTTCACACTGTGTTTCTCCACGATCCCCTGTGTACGGTTATTGATACAAATAAGCATACCTTTCATATGGTATATAGGACAGGTTAGTAATAAAACGCAATGGCAAGACATTTTAAACTATACCAAATCACAGTTTAAGTTGTCCGAAAAATCTCATCCAAATTCCCGTGACAATACGATGTATGGATGGTAGTTTGGGTCTTTTGAAATTCATGTCGAGCTCTGAAAGAATACAGTGCATGTAGACTGTTCAGTAATAGACCCCTGCCGTGAATGTCTGTATGCACTTACAGTGAATTTATGGTTGTCTTAGCCCGTGGCCTAACGCCAGCCCTTGTGTCCGAGTCCAGATGAATAACATCAAATGCTTTGGGGACGAAAGGGAAGATGATCTACGTGTCTCTATCTTCCCATGCCAGCTGACTCTGACCGGCAACTTCACAGCAGATGTTCCTCGTAATAGTCTTCAATGGAGAGAGAGAGAGAGAGAGAAAGAGATGGAGAGAGAGAGAGAAAGAAAGAGAGAGAGAGAGAGAGAGAGAGAGAGAGAGAGAGAGAGAGAGAGAGGCATGCACACCAGGTGGGGAATCCGAGGGTGCGCTCTTTTCCCCTCAAACGATTCACCCCTCTTATAAAACAAAAGCCGGCTTTGTGGTATCGCCTTTCATCAAAACAAAGATGATGGGTGTGTGTGTGTGTGTGTGTGTGTGTGAGGGAGAGAGAAGGAGAGAGAGAGAGAGAGAGAGAGTGTAGGAAGGAGTTAGGGTGGGGTTTAGGTTGATGGGACACAATGATGACCTCTCTCCAGCACAATTAGTCTTTAAGTCAAACAAACGAGTTGAATACAGAGAGTTGTAGCCAGTGCAGACTGTCTCTGACTCTCTTGGGCCTTGAGGTTGAAGTCTAGCTGGCAGAGGAGTTTGGAAGCGATAAAGAGAGCGAGCAAGAGAGAGAGAGAGAGAGAGAGAGAGAGCGAGAGAGAGGGAGGGATAAGACACCAATGACGTGACTGTAGGTGAGTAAGAAGGTAAGTTTATCCTTACTCTGAGGGTGCTGCTGAAGGAAGGTGGGCCAACAGAAAACAGAGAGATGGGTAGAACGATGGAGGTGGAGGAGTACAGCCGCCACCATGGAAACCTGAGTCCCACTGCAAGGGCATGGCTCCTCTTACTGCTCCTGTTAATGGAAGAGAAAGAAAGACAGACGGAGAGAGAGAGAGAGAGAGAGAGAGAGAGAGAGAGAGAGAGAGAGACAGACAGGGAGGAAGGGTTATTTTGGTGACATTGATTGACCAGTGCTCTTCCTTTGCGTGAGCGTATCGTATCTGGGGGGTTTGGGGGTGGCGAGGGAGGGGGGGTGTCTAAGGAAAGGGATCGTATGCTCTGGTTAAATAAGGAGGACCCTTTGGACGAGAAGAGTGTAGGTCAGGCACTGAAGGTGCTGTTGGTGAGTGGAGGAGGGGCATTTCGAAATGTCATTCCCTCGGTGAACTTTAGGGGGCGCAGTGCTTCCACATTAGAGACAGTCTTTGTGCTTTGGAGGGGTCGGCGCAGAGGAGAAGTCCGGACTGTTTTTGCTTTGTGTTGAATATGAGTACATTGGAAGGCTCATGTCAGTCAAGTTCAACACCACGCATTCCCGAAAACGTGGCACTGTTACTTCATGCTCGTCTCAGGGGGAGATTTTGATTCTTTTGTTTGGATGGATTAGATTCTATTTATCATCAAGCCAAATTAACATGTTGAATGTTATCAGGCAGTATAATATCTGTTAGACAACCAATAATGCTTCATCTTTTATGAGTAACTATATCCGTTACGCAGGAAACGGAGAGGCTGTTTTCAAATAAATGTTTTTTGGTTTTTTTTTTTTTTTTCTTTTCTTTTGTTTGTTTCTTTTACAAATCATTTTAAATCACACGCATCATGGTACAAAATCACATGTATCTGAATTGAATAAATGAGTCAAATTAAAAGTTGGAAAATAGAAGGACACGACTATTTTTCAGCGAACATTAAGCGTTTACTTTGACCTAGGCAACAAAAGTCTGACATTTCACATCACTGATTGTTTTTTTTTTTATATTTCCCATCTCACATTTCTCTGCTGAATTTCACATTTTTTTTGGTTTTTTTTTTTCTACTACATTTCTGCAGAAACTTTTTGCACCATCTGTCATTTCGCAGCGAGTGACTTGCTCTGCGCTATACGAGGTTGTGAAAACTGTTTATGTGTGGGGAACTTGAACTGACGGGTTACACACAGAGATGTCCTCTCAGCGTATGGTACTGTAACAAAAAGTACCAGCGCGCAAAAACTCTGAAGCCACAGTACCAGTGGATTCACTCAAAACAGATGCCACGCCGAGCAATTATAGTTTTGCAAACTTCAAGTCACGTCCTGGTGAGATAAATCTATTTTTTTTTTCCTCATGAGCAAAGCTACACAACTCCGTCTCTGAAATAAAATACTAAAATGTAAAAAAAAAAAAAAAAAAAAAAAAAAAATCAATAACTGAATTATGTTATAATCCATCCGTTAACGGCTGTTACACCTTAACACATGTTCAATAAATCTTTAAATGTATTAATCTATTCATTTTGACTTATTCATTTATTAGAAGCTAGACTTCATCAGAATCTCAGATGCACTGTCATGCATTTTGAACAACACAAACAGAGGGAAAAATTGTGCTCGCACCTTCTCATGAACTTATTATAATACATTTCGTCAAAAAACATATGCAATAAAAACCCTCTCATTAAATGAGAGGGATTCGAAGGAGAGACGTGGATGTGTGAGAGACATCGTAGGCAGAAGATAAAGAGCAGAGGGCAGTGGAGTGTATCTAATAGACTGATAATATTATGTTTATTCAAATCCAAAGCTCTGAAGACGTGGCTGGCCTTAAAGAGGAGAATATAGACACGCCAACGGCAACAGCCCGACTCCGCGGGTAGAGCTTAACCGAATTACCCTGCGAGAAGCTCTCAGGCGCCTCTCCACCAAATCACTCACACTCCAGCATTAGCATAATGACCAATTGTTCGTATGAATTTCAGACGTGACTTTTTTTTTTTTTTTTTTTTACGCTTTACACGGTGTGGCCCTGTTATGGACGGTGACAATTACACAATTTGTACGACGATCGTTTACAGACATCACTGTCCGAATCACTCGCCAGCTTCTTTCGAATATGAAATGAATTCCCAATGTATCAGTCACGAATCAGATATGATCAGTAAAAAAATACAAAATGAAGAAAAAATTGAGTTCCTGAAAGAGAAAGATGATTCTAGTTTATCAGTAATACCAAGAAAAGAGTTTTGTGTACTTATATAAAAATTATTTTATTCACATTTCAAGAATAATAAAAAATAAAAAAGAAAGAAAGAAAAAAACAAGCTAAACTGCCCAGGCTAAAAATACCCTGAGCAAACCCTTATTTGAATAAAATAAAAAATCCCCATAAAGAAATGCTATTACTTAGAGTTGATCAAATTAAGAGCCATCAGGTTGAGAGAGAGAGAGAGAGAGAGAGAGAGAGAGAGAGCGAGAGAAGGAAAGATAGGAACGACTTTTGAAATGCCACAAACATTATTTAAAATCATTCTGTTGACAGTGAGTTTATAAGTTTTGACAACCTCATCAAACAGCCATAGCGCTTTTAATAAACCCGTTTAACAGTGTACACCGCCATTTCCAATCCAAGCCCTTTCAAGGTGTGTGACTTCTGACTGCTCTGTGAGCTTAAGAACACCCTCAAAACTTTTTTTTTCTTTCTTTTTTTCCTCCCCCCTTCTTTTCTTTCCTCTTTTTCGTTACTGTTTGCCTTCCATCTGTCTGTGGGTATTAGTATTTACCATAAACGATGCTCTTCTGTTTGAATTCCTCATATTATTATCATTTCTCCATTTTCTTTTTTTTTTTTTTCCATGTGCCCTCCCGTTGAATCTCGGCCACTGTTATCTGGCACATTCTAGAAAGACGTGCTTTAATGGGTTTTAACTACTATTGCCTTTGATCAAGCTTTAAGAAGAGAGAGAAGAGAGGTCTGGAACAAATGCTCTATCCCCAGTGCCCCCCCCCACACTGCCCCAACCTAACCCCCCCATACATGCACGCGCACACACATACACACACACACACACACACACACACACATACACACACACATGTGCAGACACACTGAAAACACAAACCCAGGCACTTCCACAAGCAGGCAGGCTACAAATAGCTAACCAAGGTGACTCTATCGATCTGTGATCCAGAGAATGCAGTGCAGAGAAAAGGGTGAAAATTTAACCAGAGGGTTTTCGAGTAGGGCTGTGTTGTGGAGACTGGTCTGACACAATGTAGTCCTTTTAGTGTCAGAAGTGAAAGATAAGATTATTCTGTTTGGTGAAGCTGATGCTATGTATTCTTTGGGATTTCAATGAGAATTGTTGACAGCAGCAGTGAGTGACATTTAACTTCGACTACAAGGGAATGTTTTTTTTTTTTCTTTCTTTCTTTCTTTCTTTCTTTTTTTGGCATTTTCTTTTACGGTTATTGCTTTTCGTTATATCTTTAAACTTTTGTCATTTTACAGACATACAGAAACTATTAATAAGCTTCTGTCTAAAACAGAGCTTCTT